>NC_041388.1:496091293-496124326 GCF_002162155.2 Triticum dicoccoides | reverse complement strand
GCCGGGGCGGCCTTCCTTTTCTTGTCTCCCCCGACTGAAGGGGGAGCATCTTCATCTTCCTCCTCGTCTTCGGGGGAGGAGTGCGTCGCGGAGTTATCGGACGATGAGTCTGACAACACCTGGCGTCGGGAACTCTTTCGGGTTCCCTTAGCCTTCTTGGTCTTCTCCGGCACCTTGTAGGGAGCCGGGGTCAGCATCTCCGTCAGGAGAGCGTCCGCAGTGTCTTCGGGCAGAGGGGCCGGACAGTTAATCTGCCTCGACGTCTCCATCCAGTCCTGTCAAAGGCATGGAGCTCAGACCCCGCACATGGTTAAGCTAGGGGAAATAAAATATCCTACCCGATCTATAGAACTCACCGAATGCGCTCGGCGCTTCGCGCTTAGCCCGCGGTCCTCGGTGAGAGAGGGAGGGACCTCGGCGCCCTTGAACAGCACCCTCCAGACGTCTTTGTGCGTTGTGTCGAAGAGCTCGCTCAGAGTCTGGTGCTGGGTCGGGTCAAACTGCCACAAGTTGAAATCCCGTTGTTGACACGGGAGGATCCGGCGGATGAGCATAACCTGGACTATGTTGACAAGCTTGAGTTTCTTGCCTGCCATATTCCGGATACATTTCTGGAGTCCATCCAGCTCCACCAATGAACCCCAGGACAGGCCCTTCTCTTTCGAGGAGGTGAGCCGCGTGGGGATTCCGGATCGAAACTCGGGGGCAGCCACCCAGTTGGTGTCGCACGGCTCGGTGATGTAGAACCACGCCGATTGCCACCCCTTTATGGTCTCCACGAAGGAGCCTTCAAGACATATAACATTGGGCATCTTGCCCACCATGGCTCTGCCGCATTCTGCTTGTTGGCCTCCCACCACCTTCGGCTTGATATTGAAGGTCTTTAACCACAGGCCGAAGTGGGGCCGGATGTAGAGGAAAGCCTCACACACAACGGTGAACGCCGAAATGTTGAGGATGAAGTTCGGGACCAGATCATGGAAGTCCAGCCCGTAGTAGAACATGAGACCACGGACGAATGGATGGAGGGGAAACCCCAGTCCACGGAGGAAGTGGTGGAGGAAAACTACCCTCTCGTGAGGTTCGGGGGTAGGAACGATCTGCCCCGCAGCGGGCAGCCGATGCATGATATTCGTGGCTAAGTATCCGGCTCGCGCAGCTTCTTGATGTGTCCCTCCGTAATGGAGGAAGCCATCCATTTGCCTCCCGCTGCGGACATGATTGGAGAAGGTCGAGGGGAAGGATGTGGACTTGGGCGTTGGAGCTCGAGTGCGCAAGAATGGATGAGCAAGGAGGAAGAAGGCGTGGGTAGAAAAAGGTTAAACATTATCCCTTTATAAGGGCGGCCGAAAATATGCGCCCCCACTAGCCTGGTAAAACTCGCTTATCCCCCAAGCACCGTAATCGATGGTGCGGTTGGGTTACCCACGCCCGTATTGATGAGAATCCCGTAATAAAGGGGACACGATCTCTGCTTTGACAAGACGTGTCAAGAAACTGCCTCGCATTATGTGCGGGGCTAGTTAAAGGAAACGGTTTGAGTAATCACTGGGCCATGGCGTGATGTCATGTTGCCAAAACGTGTCAGCAGATTAGATTTGTGGAAATATTATTCTCTCTACGGTGGTATGTGGAACTTATTTTGCAGGGTCGGACACTATCCTTGTATTCAAATTCTTCCATGGTGTATTCGGAGGAGGAACCCGCCTTGCAATGCCGAAGACAATACTGCGCGTCGGACTCATCGTCATTGAAGCCTGGTTCAGGGGCTACTGAGGGAGTCCTGGATTAGGGGGTCTCCAGACAGCCGGACTATATCCTTTGGTCGGACTGTTGGACTATTAAGATACAAGATTGAAGACTTCGTCTCGTGTCTGGATGAGACTCTACTTGGCGTGGAAAGCAAGCTAGGTAATACGGATATGTATATCTCCTCCTTTGTAACCGACCTTGTGTAACCCTAGCCCTTTCCGGTGTCTATATAAACCGGAGGGTTTTAGTCCGTAGGACAACATACAATCATACCATAGGCTAGCTTCTAGGGTTTAGCCTCTCCGATCTCGTGGTAGATCAACTATTGTAATACTCATATCATCAAGAATAAATCAAGCAGGACGTAGGGTTTTACCTCTATCAAGAGGGCCCGAACCTGGGTAAAACATCGTGTTCCCTGCCTCCTGTTACCATCCGCCTTAGACACACAGTTTGGGACCCCCTACCCGAGATCTGCCGGTTTTGACACCGACACCAAGCAAAACACATATCATGTGGTGAATAAAAATATAACCTCAAGTAAATTTACAAATAGACGAAGACGAAAGAGGGGATGCCTTCCGGGGCATCCCCAAGCTTAGGCTTTTGGTTGTCCTTGGATTTTACCTTGGGGTGCCTAGGGCATCCCCAAGCTTAAGCTCTTTCCGCTCCTTGTTCCAAAATCCATCAAATCTTTACCCAAAAACTTGAAAACTTCACAACACAAAACTCAACAGAAAATCTCATGAGCTTCGTTAGTATAAGAAAACAAATCTCCACTTTAAGGTACTGTAATGAACTCATTATTTATTTATATTGGTGTTAAACCTACTGTATTAAAACTTCTCTATGGTTCATACCCCCCGATACTAGCCATAGATTCATCAAAATAAGCAAACAACACACGAAAAACAGAATCTGTCAAAAACAGAACAGTCTGTAGCAATCTGTTGGTTTCAAATACTTCTGTAACTCCAAAAATTCTACCAAATTAGGAAGACCTAAATAATTTATATATTGATATACTGCATTTGGAATAAGTATTTTATCGCTCTCTAGTTAAAAATTAAAATTATTCTCGTGAGCGCATACTTTCTGTTTTTTTCCAGCAAGATCAAACAACAATCATCCAAGAGGATCCTAAAGGCTTTACTTAGCACAAACACTAACTAAACATAAAAAACACAATCATAACAGAGGCTAGATTAATTATTTATTAATAAACAGGAACAAAAATCAAGGAACAAAAATAAAATTGGGTTGGCTCCCAACAAGTGCTATCGTTTAACGCCCCTAGCTAGGCATAAAAACAAGAATAGATCTAGGTATTGTCATCTTTGTTATGCAATCCATAAGTGGCTCTCATAATATATTGATAAGGTAATTTAATTTTCTTTCGTGGAAAGTGTTCCATGCCTTTACTTGATGGAAATTGGAATCTAATATTTCCTTCTTTCATATCAATAATTGCACCAATCGTTCTAAGGAAAGGTCTACCAAGAATAATAGGACATGTAGGATTGCAATCTATATCAAGAACAATAAAATCTACGGGCATATAATTCCTATTTGCAACAATAAGAACATCATTAATCCTTCACATAGGTTTCTTAATGGTGGAATCCGCAAAATGCAAATTTAAAGAACAGTCAACAAATTCACGGAAACCTAACACATCACACAAAGTTTTTGGAATAGTGGAAACACTAGCATCCAAATCACATAAAACATAGCATTCATGATCTTTAATCTTAATTTTAATAGTAGGTTCCCACTCATCATAAAGTTTTATATGGATAGAAACTTCTAATTCAAGTTTTTCTTCATAAGATTGCATTAAAGCATCAATAATATGTTTAGTGAAAGCTTTGTTTTGATCATAAGCATGAGGAGAATTTAACACGGATTGCAACAAGGAAATACTATCTATCAAAGAGCAATTATCATAATTAAAACCTCTTTGCTATATGAGTGGATGCCCTACTGGATATATGTTTTGCTGTGGACCTGGTTTTTTCCCAACTCTCTTTTATGTGTGAAGGATCAAGTGCTGGTACTTGACCTCTGGTACAAAAAACTTATGTATTTCCATGAATAACACAAACAGAAACTGGAATATTCTCAACTAGAACATTAGAGGTATAAATTCTGAGGACAAATGGTTGGCTTTGAGGCAGAAAATTGATGAGAGTGACTGCAACATCTTGTGTCTTCAGGAAACCAAGAGGGAGATTTTTGATGCAGTTTACTTTAAAAAAAATTGCCCTTCTAGACTTAATAAATTTGCCTTCCTACCCTCTGTTGGAGCATCTGGGGGTCTCCTTGTGGCTTGGAATGGCTCTCAGTTTTCTGGAGAAGTCATTCCACAAAATAGGTTTTCACTTTCAGTGCAGTTTACCAGTCTGCTCTCCAATCAGTCTTGGATCATCTCTAATATTTATTGGCCTTGTGATCCACAAGACAAAATTGAGTTTATTAACTGGTTCCTGAACATTCACATGCCTGATAATGTTGACTGGATTTTAATGGGTGATTTCAACCTTATGAGAGCACCATCAGATAGGAACAGACCTGGGGGAGATGTCAATGATATGCTTATGTTTAATGAGGCTATAAGTAATCAAGGCTTAATTGAATTACCTTTGCATGGCAGAAAGTTTAGTTGGAGCAATATGCAGTATGATCCTCTGCTGGTAAAACTGGATTGGTTTTTCACTTCTGCCTCTTGGATGACTACCTTCCCAAACACAATGGTGCTACCCCTTGCAAAACCTATTTCAGATCATCTGCCTTGTGTTATTAAAGTTGGTACTTCTATCCCAAAGGCAAAAGTTTTCAGATTTGAAAACTACTGGCTCCAACATTCTGACTTTAAACAGATAGTTGCAAATGCTTGGAATATCCCAGTTGGCAATCTTGATGCTGTTAAAACCTTGAATGCTAAGTTTAAAAACTTAAGAAGAGCTTTGAAGGTGTGGGCAAAAACATTGTCCTGTCTGAAAACTCAAATTGCAGAGCTGAATGAGTTCATTTTCCTGTGGGACCTCTTTGAAGAATTTAGAGAGTTGGACATTCATGAATGGAATTGCAGGGCTATTCTTAAAGAGCATCTGCTTATTCTTTTGAGGAACCAAAAGATTTATTGGAAACAAAGAGGAAAAATCAAGGGGGTGAAGTTTGGAGATGAGAACACAAAGTTTTTCCACACTAAAGCTTCAATTAATTACAGGCATAATCATATTGCTGTGCTCCAAAATGATGACCAAGTTGAAATATCTAATCATGCTGGGAAAGCTGCAATTCTTTTAGACACTTACAACAAAAGAATGGGCACATCCCAAAATACCTCAATGCATTTTGATTTGGCTTCCTTGTTTGGGCAGAGACAACACTCAGATATCTTTGATAATCTTGAACTGCCTTTTACTGAAGAGGAAATTGATGATGTGGTCAAAAACCTTCCAACAGACAAATCACCAGGCCCATATGGTTTTAACAATGAATTTCTCAGGTCTTGCTGGGACATTATTAAGGGAGATATGCTCAAATTCATATATGATTTCCATGCAGGGCAAATTTCTCTTGAGAGCTTAAATACTTCATACATTACTCTCATTCCTAAGGGAAGTACTCCCTTGACAGCAAATGATTTTAGACCAATCTCTCTATTAAACTGTTGTCTGAAGATTATCACTAAACTGCTGGCTAACAGGTTGCAGAAAGTGATTCTTAAGTTGGTACATATCAACCAATATGGTTTTCTGAAGGAAAGATCAATACATGATTGTTTGGGCTGGGCATATGAATATCTACACCAATGTCATAAGTCTAAAGATGAGATAATTGTTCTTAAACTAGACTTTGAAAAGGCTTTTGACACAATTGATCACCAGGCAATGCTGGATATTTTAAAGGCCAAAGGTTTTGGGGACAGATGGATTTCATGGATCAAAATGCTCTTCACCTCTGCCTCATCTGCTATCTTGCTAAATGGTGTCCCTGGAAAAAAGTTTTATTGCCTTAGAGGTGTGAGGCAGGGGGGACCCTCTATCACCTCTTATGTTTGTGCTTGCTGCTAATCTCCTTCAGTCAGTTCTCAACAAGGAAATGCACATGGGATTGTTATCTGCTCCCCTACAAGTGGAGTCATGCCCTGGTTTTCCGATTGTCCAGTATGCAGATGACACCCGGTTATTCTACAAGCAGATGCAAAGCAACTACATTGTCTTAAATCCCTCCTCAATACTTTTGCAGATGCCACTAGACTTAAGGTAAACTACAAAAAATCCAGTATGATTCCAATAAATGTGCCAGAAGAAAAGATGGAGATTTTGGTAAATACTTTTCATTGCAAGAAGGAATCTTTTCCAATCTAGTATTTGGGAACACCTTTAGGCCTTCATAAGCCTACTGTTGAGCAATGTTTTCCTCTTGTCACAAGACTGCAAAAGAAACTTATGGGTTTGTCCTCATTTGTGAAAATGGCTGGAAGATTGTTGTTGGTGAAATATGTCCTCAATTCTTTGTTGATCTATCTCATGGGCTGCCTTGATGTGCCAGTCACAATCAAAACCCATGCCATAAAGTACTTGAGACACTCCCTGTGGAGAGGCCCTGATCTGGAGGACCACAGACCTGCCATGGTGGCATGGAGCACTGTATGTAGACCCAAAAATCAAGGAGGATTGGGTGTCATGGATATCTTTATCCAGAATAAGGCTCTGCCGCTTAAGAATCTGCACAAGTTCTATAATAGACACAATACCCCCTGGGTAAACTTGATCTGGGAATCATATTACAACAATGATACACTACCTGGTAATAACTGGATTGGATCATTTTGGTGGAAGGCAAATCTTAAGCTCATTGATAACTATAAGTCCTTGGCCAGATGCAACATAGGTGATGGCAAGAGTGCCTTCTTTTGGACTGATCTGTGGCACTCTAATTGTCTGTAAGACATGTTCCCCCATTTATTCTCTTTTGTGAAGAACAAGAATGATACTGTCCACAACACTCTCCAAGTAGAATACTTAGAGGATCTATTCCACCTACCCCTGACTGTGCAAGCTTTCCAGGAATTTGAGGCTATGGAAGACATTTGTATTGATCTAAGGGCTTCAGATACACTAGATTGCACTGACACTTGGAGCTAAATTTGGGGAAATGAGCACTTCTCAGTGGCTAAGGCCTACAAAGTCATGATGGGAGTCAAAATTGTGCCACAACAGTTCAACTAGATCTGGAATTCCTCTTGTCAACCAAAACACAAGGTGTTTTTTTGGAGATTGCTGCATGATAGGCTCAATACCAGAAACCTTTTGAGAAGGAAAACTTTCCATTTGGCCAACTACAACTGTGCTGTCAATAATTGTCCACAGGAAGAAACTCTTCACCATCTTTTCTGGACCTGTTCTTTTGCAGCTCAATGTTGGGACTTGATTTGTCCTTCAAGACAGGCAAATGTTTCAATCCTGGAAGCTTTTCTTGATCTCAAATAGAAGCTACATGTACCTTTTTTCATGGAAATAATCATCCTTGTTTCCTGGGCTATCTGGATCTCAAGGAATAATTTGATCTTCCAAGCAGTACAACCTAGCATTGAGAGGTGGAAAGCTATTTTCTTGGAGGATCTCAATCTTCTAAGATTTAGAATTAAGAAGAGTTATGCTGTAGTTTATTGTTCCTAGCTTGACAATCTTGTGCTGTAATTCTAGACCATAGTTTTTTCTTTTGCTTTGCTCTTTGGCTTATCTCAAGCCTTTTGTATAGTGGAACCTTTGTTGTTTCTGTTTTTAATTAAATAAAAAATTACAGTGGGGTTTTGCCCTATTGTGTACAGTCAAACAAAATAAACAATGCGATTGCAAAATGATAGGATCGTCATAAATTTGCCAGGGGCCACGACCGAGGTGGCGACCCTGAAGCAAGCGCTGTCCGAGGCTGAAAACAAAGCGACCAAGGAGCGCACCGAGCGGGAAAGGAAGGAGGCTCAGGTAGGTGAGGCGCAGCAAGAGCTCCACGCTCTCGTGACGAAGCATGAGGCGTTGGAGCTTGACTTGAAGACGCGAGAGTCCGAGCTTGCCGCGGCCCTCGAGAGCACAAAGAATGCCAAGGTCGAAGCCCAAAAGATAGCAGTGGGTAAGGCATTCTATATGCAAAGCAAGCATGTGAAAGTAAATTACTTGTTACTTACCCGAATCCGGAGCTCTCCAGGAGCATTCGCAGATTTGCCCCGCAGCGTGTCGGATGCCGCATAGTTTTACCAGGGCGAGGAGGGAAGCTCAACGGAGAAGCTGTTCTGGTCTCAGTATACTGGGACCGAACACCCGATGCCTCTGAGCGACTAGTTGAAGCAACTAGTCGAGCTGCACAAGGCGGCCGAACAGGCCATGAAGGGCTTTATATTTCGGATGTGGCCTGGCGACGCCCTTCCACAGCTACTTCGGCCCGGTGAGGCGGCTTATGGATGCCTGCCCACGGCTGGAAGTCATCAAGCGGTCTGTCTGCATCAAAGGTGCACGTCGGGCTTTCGCCCGTGTGAAGGTGCAATGGGCCAAGATGGACGCCGTGAAACTGGTGAAGGAAGGGCCGCCGGAGGGCAAGGAGCATCGCCACCCCGAGATGTACTATGAGGGTGTCCTGAAGGGTGCCCGTCTTGTAGCGGACGAGTGTGCAAAAGATGTAATATTTGAGTAAACTTGCTCGTGTGATCCTGTATTATGAAAACTTGTTCATATGCGCTATGCAACGCTTGTCTGAGTTTAAAATATTACCTTCTGTTTGGCTGTTTATCAAATCTGAGAGATGGCTAGTCGTCGGCTTCTGCCCCCACGCCACGAGTGCTGGGGTGTTCGGGATAAACCTGAGCACTCTTGTTCCCATTGTTGGGTCCTTCTAGGGAGGTGCTTAGCACAACGAACAAGGCAATCGGACCATAATGCGTTATCACTCTCACTTAGCCATAGAATTCTATAATTTTAAATTTCGGCAAAGCCTCTAGTATTCGGAAGGCCGAATTCGGGGCGCGATACACGCCTTAAGCCGGACAGGGCCGACTCCTCGCTCTAAGTGGCATAAGTCTTTAGGGACTCGAAACCTCTCGAACAGCGACCAGTCTCTCGCCTTATCATGACAGTCAGTTTTAGCTTTCTCTACTGAGGTGCTTAGCCCAGCAGAACCGGGGCACAATCGCATTAGTTCTCCCAGTGCTACCTTAGCCGATATAGCGAAACATAAGGTACCAAAACATGGGAGCCGAGCAAACCCACCTATTGACCCAAGACATGATTCGGAGCTGATGCATATAATGCTATAAGTTTGGGGTGCCGCACTGTCGAAAGTGTTCGGACTTCTCATGCCGTATTATGGGGTATGCTTAAGCCCCTAGCGTATTGGCCATACCAGAGTGTACGGGTGCTAGATGTCGTGAATGAACATATATATAAAAAGGAAGAATGCAATAATAGTCTTAATGCTATGCATTGTTTATTCAAAAAGGTGTGTTTAAGCAGAATGATACAAGTAGTGCGATAAGCAAAAAGTAGGACTATTTGGCATGTCCCTTCTAAGGGCAAGCTGAGGAATAGTATTAAAGCAAATATTTCACTCATTATCGTAATCCACCCGGGAGTTCCATGGTGTGACGTAGCTTTCTGCCTCCTTGGTTGCTGCATCATGTGTTCGGCGATCATGCTGCCTGACAGGGTTTCCGGAGATTAAAGTCCTGAAAGAGAAAAATAACAAAGCGGGAAGCCCCTAGTGCGGTTTAAGCCGCGACATGGGGCGTACCGCAGTCGTGCACCCCTCCCCGCCTGTGCCCATGGTATTTTTAATGTGTAATTATGTACGCGTGGCACGGATTTCGCCGTTTGGCTGGGACCGGGGTGGGGGCCACATTGCTACACGAGCTCGGAACGTGCTAGGCGGTCTTGTTGCCGATTACTCCGGGCGCGCTTGAAGGTGTCTGGGTCTTTAATTGCCGAACTAATGGATTGCCTTAAGAGGCTGCTTTGCGCTTCTGCTGCGAGGGCCGCAGTGTGCTCCTTCGTGCGGAGAGAGGGCTCTGTGTTTCCATTGACTATGATGACCCCCCGAGGTCCTGGCATCTTGAGCTTGAGATATGCATAATGCGGTACCACATTGAATCTTGCGAATGCGGTTCGCCTAAGCAGTGCATGGTAGCCACTGTGGAACGGGGCTATGTCGAAGATTAACTCTTCGCTTCGGAAGTTATCCGGGGATCCGAAGACCACTTCTAGTGTGACGGAGCCTGTGCAATGGGCCTCTACACCTGGTATGATGCCTTTAAAGGTCGTTTTTGTGGGTTTGATCCTTGAGGGGTCTATGCCCATTTTGCGCACGGTGTCCTGATAAAGCAGGTTCAGGCTGCTGCCGCCGTCCATTAGGACTCGAGTGAGGTGAAATCCGTCAATGATTGGGTCTAGGACCAGTGCGGCGAATCCTCCATGACTGATACTAGTGGGGTGGTCCCTGCGATCAAAGGTGATCAGACAGGAGGACCATGGGTTGATCTTTGGGGCGACTGGCTCCAACGCATATACGCCCCTGAGCGCACGCTTCCGCTCCTTCTTGGGGATGTGGGTTGCGTATAGCATGTTCACCGTCCGCACCTTTGGGGGGAACCTCTTCTGTCCTTCGGTGTTCGGCTGTCGGGGCTCCTCCTCGTCATTGCTATGTGACCCCTTATCTTTGTTTTCGACATTTAACTTGCCGGCCTGCTTGAACACCCAACAATCCCTGTTGGTGTGGTTGGCTAGCTTGTCGGGGGTGTCGTGTATTTGGCACGAACGATCGAGTATACGGTCCAAACTGGACGGGCCCGGAGTGCTTCTATTGAATGGCTTTTTCCGCTGACCGGGTTTAGAGCCATTGAATCCGACATTGACAGTCGTATCCTCGGTATTGTCACTGTTAATGCAGCGCTTATGTTTGTTGCGACTTGACCTGCCGTTGCCGTCCTTGGTATCCGAAGTACCATGGTTCTTTGATATGTTATTGGTGCGAGTCAACCAGCTATCTTCTCTCATGCAAAAGCAGGTCATGAGTGTCGTGAGGGCTGCCATAGATTTGGGCTTTTCCTGGCCAAGGTGCCGGGCAAGCCATTCGTCATGAATGTTGTGCTTGAAAGCTGCTAGGGCCTCTGCATCCGGACAGTCGACGATTTGATTTTTCTGTGTTAGGAACCATGTCCAGAATTGCCTGGCCGATTCCTCTGGCTGCTGAATTATGTGGCTCAAGTCATCGGCATTTGGTGGTCGCACGTAAGTGCCCTGAAAGTTGTTGAGGAATGCGGCTTCCAGATCTTCCCAACAGCCAATGGACTCTGTTGGCAAGCTGTTGAGACAATGCCGAGTTGGTCCTTTAAGTTTGAGTGGGAGGTATTTGATGGCATGTAGGTCATCACCGCGGGCCATGTGGATGTGCAGGAGGAAATCCTTGATCCATACCGCAGGATCTGTTGTGCCGTCGTATGATTCTATATTTACGGGTTTGAAACCCTCTGGGATTTGATAATCCATTACTTCGTCTGTGAAGCATAAGGGGTGTGCGGCGCCTCTTTACTGGGCTATATCGCGATGCAGCTCGAATGAGTCTTGCCCGCTGTGTTCGGCCCGGCCGGACTTACTTTTACTGTATCCGGTGTGACGATTATCGCCTCGCATAGTGGCGCGCCCTCGTGATCCTTAGATCGATCTTGCATGTTTTGCTATTTGCCGTGGCTATAAGCCTGCGCTTGAAGTTGTCTTGTTCGACGGGATCCTCAGGCACGACGAATTCGTCATCGCCAAGGCTTGCCTCGTCTTCGGAGGGAGGCATGTAATTATCATCCTCTTCCTCTCCATCCACCGCTCTCTCAGGAGGGCTGACTCCTCCATCCTCCTGCTCTAAATCTTGCTGGAGGGGATTGTTGTTGTCTTCGGCACTGTCCGGAGTGCTATTATCTCTGGTGCCGGTGTCACCACTTTTGCCTTGGCGGGACTTAGAGCGGCTTCGCTGACGCCGGCTCTTGGGTTGCTTCTTGGAGGGGTCATCCTCTGTTGTCTCGTCGCCATTGCCTTCTTTGGGTGTGTCCACCATGTATATATCGTATGATGAGGTGGTTGTCCAGTGCCCTATGGGCAGTGATTCATCTTCGTCTCCCGCATCGTCGTCCATACCGTCGATGTCTTCGGAGTCAAAGTCGAGCATGTCGGTTAAGTCGTCGACAGTGGCTACTAAGTGGGTGGTGGGTGGGCGGCAAAAGTCTTCGTCATCCGCATCCCAATCCTGCCGGACGTAGTTCGGCCAGGATTCTCCTGACAAGGAGAGAGACCTTAATGAGTTCAGTATGTCGCCGAAGGGCGAGTGCTGAAAAATATCCGCGGAGGTAAACTCCATGATCGGCGCCCAATCGGATTCGATAGGAACGGGCACAGGCGGTTCGGAGTTTAGCAACACGGCTCTCGTGAAGGGTAGGGTCGATATTCGGCTCGATCGCCGCTGAGGATACAGCCTCCATGATAGGGTCCATCCACCCGTCCATGGATGGCGCAACTGGCTCCAAATTGAGGCTCGGAGCGGCTGCCAGTGTGATCTCCTGAATACGGTCCGATGGTAGAGCTAAATCGTACTCATCGTGACCGTGCGGCGCACAAGGTAGGGGCTCGAATCCGTCGAAGATCAAGTCTCCGTGGATATCGGCCGTGTAGTTTAAGCTTCCAAACCTGACCTGATGGCCAAGGGCATAACTTTCGATCTGCTGCAGATGGCCAAGCGAGTTGGCCCGCAGTGCGAAGTCGTCGAACACAAAGATTTATCCGAGGAGAAAAGTCTCACCCTGGACCGCATCGCTATCGATGATAGTAGGAGCCATCAAGCCTAACGGTGACGACACAGAGGAACTCTCAATGAAAGCACCAATGTCGATGTCAAAACCGGCAGATCTCGGGAAGGGGGTCCCGAACCGTGCGTCTAAGAAGGATGGTAATAGGAGGCAGGGAACACGATGTTTTACCCAGGTTTGGGCCCTCTTGATGGAGGTAAAACCCTATGTCCTGCTTGATTTATTCTTGATGATATGAGTATTACAAGAGTTGATCTACCACAAGATCGGAGAGGCTAAACCCTAGAAGCTAGCCTATGGTATGATTGTATGTTGTCCTACGGACTAAAACCCTCTGGTTTATATAGACACCGGAAAGGGCTAGGGTTACACAAGGTCGGTTACAAAGGAGGAGATATACATATCCGTATTGCCTAGCTTGCTTTCCACGCCAAATAGAGTCTCATCCGGACACAAGACGAAGTCTTCAATCTTGTATCTTCATAGTTCAACAGTCCGGCCAAAGGATATAGTCCGGCTGTCCGGAGACCGCCTAATCTAGGGCTCCCTCACTTGGAGTGTCTTGTATGATTTGAGTCTTTTCTTTTAGTTTACCACAATCATCCTTGCTGTACACACTTTTTGGGAGAGACACGCATGAATCGGAATTTATTAGAATACTCTATGTGCTTCACTTATATCTTTTGAGCTAGATAATTTTGCTCTAGTGCTTCACTTATATTTTTTAGAGCACGATGGTGGTTTTATTTTGTAGAAATTATTGATCTCTCATGCTTCACTTATATTATTTTGAGAGTCTTTTAGAACATCATGGTAATTTGCTTTGGCTATAAAATTAGTCCTAATATGATAGACATTCAAGATGGGTATGACAAAAACTTTCATATAGAGTGCATTGAATATTATAATTCTTGATAGAGGTTTTGAGATATAAAGGTGGTAATGTTAGAGTCATGCTAGTTGGGTAATTGTGAAATTGAGAAATACTTGTGTTAAAGTTGGCAAGTCCCGTAGCATGCATGTATGGTAAACGTTGTGTGACAAATTTGAAGCATGGGGTGTTCTTTGAGTGCTTTCCTTATGAGTGGTGGTCGGGGACGAGTGATGGTCTTTTCCAGCCAATCTATCCCTCTAGGGGCATGCGTAGTAGTACTTTGCTTCGAGGGCTAATAAACTTTTGCAATAAGTATATGAGTTCTTTATGACTAATGTGAGTCCATGGATCATACGCACTCTTACCTTTCCGCAATTTGCTAGGCTCTACGGTACCGTGCATTGCCCTTTCTCACCTCGAGAGTTGGTGCAAACCTTGCCGGTGCATCCAAACCCCGTGATACGATACACTCTATCACACATAAGCCTCCTTATATCTTCCTCAAAACAGCCACCATACCTACCTATTATGGCATTTCCATAGCCATTCCAAGATACATTGCCATGCAACTTTCCACCGTTCCGTCTTATGACACGCTCCATGATTGTCATATTGCTTTACATGATCATGTAGTTGACATCGTATTTGTGGAAAAGCCACTTTCATAATTCTTTCATACATGTCGCTCTTGATTCATCGCATATCCCGGTACACCGTCAGAGGCATTCATATAGAGTCATATTTTTGTTCTAGTATCGAGTTGTAACATTGAGTTATGAGTAAATAAAAGTGTGATGATCATCATTATTAGAGCATTGTCCCATGTGAGGAAAGTGAAAAAAGAGAGGCCAAAGAAGCCCAAATAAAAATACAGGCCAAAGGATCCCAAACAAAAAAAATGAGAGAAAATGAGAGAAGGGACAATGTTACTACCCTTTTCCACACTTCTGCTTCAAAATAGCACCATGGTCTTCATGATAGAGAGTTTCTTATTTTGTCACTTCCATATACTAGTGGGAATTTTTCATTATAGAACTTGGCTTGTATATTCCAATGATGGGCTTCCTTAAAATGCCCTAGGTCTTCGTGAGCAAGCAAGTTGGATGCACATCCACTTAGTTTCTGTTGATGAGCTTTCATACACTTATAGCTCTAGTGCATCCGTTGCATGGAAATCCCTACTCCTCGCATTGGCATCAATTGATGGGCATCTCCATAGCCCGTTGATTAGCCGCGTCAATGTGAGACTTTCTCCTTTTTTGTCTTATCACATAACCCCCATCATCATATGCTATTCCACCTACAGTGCTATATCCATGGCTTGCGCTCATGTATTGCGTAAGGGTTGAAAAGGCCGAAGCGCATTAAAAAGTATGAACCAATTGCTCGGCTTGTCATCGGGTTTATGCATGAGGGGAGCATTTTGTGTGACGAAAATGAAACATGGCCAAACTATATTATTTTGTAGGGATAAGCTTTCTTTGGTTATGTTATTTTGATAAGACATAATTGCTTGGTTAGCATGCTTGAAGTATTACTATTTTTATGTCAATATTAACCTGTTATCTTGAATCTTTTGGATATGAACTTTCATGCCACAATAAAGAGAATTACATTTAAAATTATGTTAGGGAGCATTCCACATCGAAAATTCTATTTTTATCATTTACCTACTCGAGGTCGAGCAGGAATTAAGCTCGGGGCTGGAAAAGGAGCAAATATTAGAGACCTATTCTACACAGCTCCAAAAGTCCTGAAACTTCACGGAAGATGTTTTCCAAGTATATAAAAAATACTAAGAGCAAGAACCTCACTAGGGGGGCCACACCCTGCCCACGAGGGTGGGGGGCGCGCCCTACCCCCCTAGGCGCGCCCCCCTACCTTGTGGGCCCCCTGGTGGTCCTCCGGTGGCCATCTTTTGCTATATGGAGTCTTTCGATGGGAAAAAAATCATGAGCCATCTTCTTGGACGAAACTCCGCCGCCACGAGGCGGAACCTTGGCGGAACCAATCTAGGGCTCTGGCGGAGCTGTTCTGCCGGGGAAACTTCCCTCCCGGAGGGGGAAATCATCGCCATCGTCATCACCAACGCTCCTCTCATCGGGAGAGGGCAATCTCCATCAACATCTTCATGAGCACCATCTCGTCTCAAAACCCTAGTTCATCTCTTCTATCCAATTCTTGTCTCCAAGTCCGGGATTGGTGCTAGTAGGTTGCTAGTAGTGTTAATTACTCCTTGTAGTTGATGCTAGTTGGTTTATTTGGTGGAAGATCATATGTTCAGATCCCATATGCATATTAATACCCCTTTGATTATGAACATGTTTATGCTTTGTGAGTAGTTACTTTTGTTCCTGGGGACATGGGAGAAGTCTTGCTCTTAGTAGTCATGTGAATTTGGTATTCATTCAATATTTTGATGAGATGTATGTTGTCTCTCCTCTAGTGGTGTTATGTGAACATCGACTACATGACACTTCACCATTATTTGGGCCTAGAGGAAGGCATTGGGGAGTAATAAGTAGATGATGGGTTGCTAGAGTGACAGAAGCTTAAACCCTAGTTTATGTGTTGCTTCGTAAGGGGCTGATTTGGATCCATATGTTTAATGCTATGGTTAGGTTTACCTTAATACTTTTGGTGTATTTGCGGATGCTTGCAATAGAGGTTAATCATGAGTGGGATGCTTGTCCAAGTAAGGGCAGCACCCAAGCACCGGTCCACCCACATACCAAATTATCAAAGTACCGAACGCGAATCATATGAACGTGATGAAAACTAGCTTGACGATATTCCCATGTGTCCTCGGGAGCGCTTTACATCTTATAAGAGTTTGTCCAGGCTTGTCCTTTGCTACAAAAAGGATTGGGACACCTTGCTGCACCTTATTTACTTTTGTTACTTGTTGCTCGTTACAAATTATCTTATCACAAAACTATCTATTACCACTTATTTCAATACTTGCAGAGAATACCTTGCTGGAAACCGCTTATCATTTCCTTCTGCTCCTCGTTGAGTTCGACACTCTTACTTATTGGAAGGACTATGATAGATCCCCTATACTTTTGGGTCATCAAGACTCTTTTCTGGCGCCGTTTCCGGGGAGTGAAGCGCCTTTGGTAGGTGGAATTTGGTAAGGAAAAATTTATATAGTGTGCTGAAATTTACTATCACTTGTTACCATGGAAGGAAATCCTCTGAGGGGCTTGTTCGGGGTATCTTCACTCCGACCAGTAGAGCAAAGAGTTGCTCCTCAACCTACTGAACCTACTGAAAATGAAAATGAAAATGCTTGCTTTGAAGTTCCTTCGGGTATGATAGAAAAACTACTAGCTAATCCTTTTCTAGGAGATGGAACAAAACACCCGGATGAACATTTGATATATGTGGATCAAGTTTGTGGATTATTTAAGCTTGCAGGTGTACCCAGAGATGTTGTTAAGAAGAAGGTCTTTCCCTTATCTTTGAGGGGAGATGCATCGACATGGTATTGGTTATGTGATGATATGAGGTCTTGGAATTACAAACGATTGAAATTGGAATTTCATCAGAAGTTTTATCCTATGCATCTTGTTCATCGTGATCGCAATTATATATATATAATTTTTGGCCTTGCGAAGGATAAATCATCGCTCAAGCTTGGGGGAGGCTTAAATCAATGTTATATTCATGCCCCAATTATGAGCTCTCAAGAGAAATGATTATTCAAAAAATTTATGCTCGACTTTCTGGTAATAATCGCACCATGCTTGATACTTCTTGTGCTGGCTCTTTTATGACGAAGACTATTGAATTCAAATGGGATTTATTGGAAAGAATTAAACGCAACTCTGAAGATTGGGACCTCGACAATGGTAAGGAATCAGGTATGACACCTAGTTTTGATTGTGTTAAATCTTTTATGGATACCGATATTTTAGGTAAATTTAGCACTAAATCTGGACTTGACTCTGAGATAGTAGCTTCTTTCTGTGAACCTTTTGCTTCTTATGTTGATCTCCCCAAGGAGAAGTGGTTTAAATATCATCCTCCCATAGAAGTAAAAGTAGCTGCACCTATTAAAGTTGAAGAAAAGACTATCACTTATAATGATCCTATTGTTCCTACTTCTTATGTTGAGAAACCACCTTTCCCTGTTAGGATAAAGGATCATGCTAAAGCTTCAACTGTGGTTCGTAAAAGCAATATTAAAACTTATACACCTCCTGAGCAAGTTAAAGTTGAACCTAATATTGCTATTGTTAAAGATCTCTTGTCTGATAATATAGATGGGCATGTTATTTATTTCTGTAATGAAACTGCTAGAATTGCTAAACCCCGTGATAAAGATAAACCTAGTCCTGTGGTAGGCATGCCTGCTATTTCTGTTAAAATAGGAGATCATTGTTATCATGGCTTATGTGATATGGGTGCTAGTGCTAGTGCAATACCTTATTCCTTATACAAAGAAGTTATGCATGATATTGCACCTGCTGAGATGGAAGATATTGATGTCACAATTAAACTTGCCAATAGAGATACTATTTCACCAATGGGAATTGTTAGAGATGTTGAAGTCTTGTGTGGGAAAACTAAATATCCTGCTAATTTTCTTGTTCTTGGTTCCCCACAAGATAGCTTTTGTCCCATTATATTTGGTAGACCCTTCCTAAATACTGTTAATGCTACCATAGATTGCAAAAGGGATGTTGTTACTATCAGTTTAGATGATATGACTCATGAATTTGATTTTTCTAAATTTAGTAGACAACACCGTGAAGAAGAATTACCTAGTAAGGATGAAATTATTGGTCTTGCTTCTATTGCCGTACCTCCTAGTGATCCTTTAGAACAATACTTGCTAGACCATGAAAATAATATGTTTATGAAAGAAAGAAGGGAATTAGATGAAGTATTCTTTAAACAGGAACCTATTCTGGAAAAAAAATTACCTGTTGAAATCCTAGGGGATCCTCCTCCACCCAAGGGTGATCCCGTGTTTGAGCATAAACCGTTACTTGATACTCTTAAATATGCTTATCTTGATGAGAAAAAGATATATCCTGTTATTATTAGTGCTAACCTTTCAGAGCATGAGGAAGAGAGATTATTGGAAACTCTGAAGAAGCACCGTGCTGCTATTGGGTATACTCTTGATGATCTTAAGGGCATTAGTCCCACTCTATGTCAACATAAAATTAATTTGTAAGAAGACCCAGTTCGTGATCATCAACGCCGGTTGAATCCTAAAATGAAAGAAGTGGTGTCGGTGTCAAAACCGGCGGATCTCGGGTAGGGGGTCCCGAACTGTGCGTCTAAGGAGGATGGTAACAGGAGGTAGGGGACACGATGTTTTACCCAGGTTCGGGCCCTCTCGATGGAGGTAAAACCCTACTCCTGCTTGATTAATATTGATGATATGGGTAGTAGAAGAGTAGATCTACCACGAGATCGGAGAGGCTAAATCCTAGAAGCTAGCCTATGGTAAGATTGTATGTTGTCCTACGGACTAAAACCCTCCGGTTTATATAGACACTGGAGGGGGCTAGGGTTACACAAGGTCGGTTACAAAGGAGGAGATATACATATCCGTATTGCCTAGCTTGCCTTCCACGCCAAGTAGAGTCCCATCCAGACACGAGACGAAGTCTTCAATCTTGTTTCTTCATAGTCCAACAGTCCGGCCAAAGGATATAGTCCGGATGTCCGGAGACCCCCTAATCCAGGACTCCCTCAGTAGCCCCTGAACCAGGCTTCAATGACGATGAGTCCAGCGCGCAGTGTTGTCTTCGGCATTGCAAGGCAAGTTCCTCCTCTGAATACACCATAGAAGAGTTTGAATACAAGAATAGTGTCCGACCCTGCAAAATAAGTTCCACATACCACCGTAGAGAGAATAATATTTCCACAAATCCAATCTGTTGACACGTTTTGGCAGCATGACATCATGTCATGGCCCGATAATTATTCGAACCGTTTTTCCTTAACCAGCCCTGCACATAACGCGAGGCGGTTTCTTGACACGTCTTGTCAAAGCAGATATCGTTTTCCTCTTATTACGGGATTCTCATTAATACGGATGTGGGTAACCCAACCGTGCCTAGGACTCCTAGATTTTAGGAAAGTCCCAAACGTCCACGAGGAGGATGCTTGATATTCACCCTCTTTATAAAGGGACAAGGCTTTTACTTTTTTCCCTCCCGTGCTCAATCGAATCCTTCCCCCGCCTGGAGTTCTAACACCCAAAGCCCAGGTCAGGTGCTTCGGACCTTCAATCATGTCCGGATCCAGCCTTCAAGGCCGGTGGATGCCTTCCTCCGTCACGGAGGAGGATATCAAGAAGTTGAGGGAGGCAAGATACCTGACCACCGAAATTTCGCATAGGCTGCCCGCCCGAGGGCAGGTCGTCCCTACTCCCGAACCCAACGAGAGCGTCGTGTTCATCTCCCACTTCCCGCGAGGACTAGGCCTCGCTCTGGATCCCTTTGTTAGGGGTCTTATGTTCTATTACGGGATGGATTTTCACGACCTAGTCCCGGATTCCCTCCTTCACATCTCGTCATTTATTGTCGTGTGTGAGGCCTTCCTCGCATTACCCCTCACTTCGGCCTGTGGCTCAATACTTTTGACGTGAAGCCGAAGATGGTCGAGGGGCAGTACGCAGCGTGCGGAGGTTCTCTAATAAGAAAAATTGTTGGCGCTCCATGGTCGAAGGGCTCCTTTCCAGAGGTGTCCGGATTGTGGCAACGGGAGTGGTTTTACGTCACAACTCCCCGAAGTGCCAAGTGGGTAGCCGCCCCCACCTTCCGCTCGGGCCCTCCACCACAACTGATGTCATGGATTAGCAGGGGGCTGAGCTGGGGTCCAGCCAAGGACGTGCCCATACTGTAGAGCCGCATCCGAGATCTCTTTGAGGGAGATTTTAGTCTGGTTATGGTAATGCAAGTCATGCTGGTTCGTCGAGTCCAGCCTTGCAAACGCCGGCCCCTCAGCATGTGGGAATTCAACTCGGAAGGACCATGCACTATTCAGAATTTCCTTGGCCTGACGCACGAGGAGATGTACAAATCGTTCTTCAGACCCCAAATAGAGTGTCCAGACACTACCGAGGACGTGGGCCTGAGCAGCAACTGTACCGCGGCCCAAGTAATTAATCCCATGACCGAACACACTGTCCTTTATTTATCATGACATCATTCTGAAGAATCGCTCTTTGACCAGGACTGGATAACAAAGGCGAAGATGATCCGGTGTTCGGCCCCCCTTCCTGAAGGCTTGGACAATCCGATGCTGGAAAAGATGCTCCAGCCAGCACCTTGCCTGGTGCTCTCAAAGGAAGATGAAGGGGGAATAAAGAGGGCGAAAGTGGGCCTCCACCGCTACCTATTCCAATCGAGGGAATGAGCGCCTCCGTGAGGGAGGACAACCCAGGGGAAGAATCTGACATTCTCTCGCCCCGGGGAAGGAAGAGGACCACCTCTGAAGATCCGGAAACCAAGGTTTGCAAATGGGAGAAGAAATCTCCACCAGAGGGTCCTGCCTCGGAGGGTGCTCTTGCCGCACAATGTCCGTGCGGGGATCAGCCCTCTAACGAGTTGTAAGTAATCAAAAAGTACTTAATAGTGAAGATATCCTACCTTACTTCTGAGTAAAATAACCGAAGCATTTATCTTTTAGTTCGGATCTTAGCCCTTCTTAGCAGAGCTCGTCTTCAGGGGATCTTCTTCCGGAGATGATGGAGAGCGAAACGCCTCCCCCGGACTCCCCAGCTCAAGAAGCGGGCGACCTTGAAGTGTCGTTGCAAAGGGTTTCTCCTAATCTGGCAAGGCCAGAAGGTAATCCTATGGCCACCCAAAGTCCCCAGTATCCGGCTCTTGAAGAGAGCAATCAAAAGAGTCCGGCACCATCTGGTATGCGGTCGGACGTACTGAAGGATCTGTTAGAGCGAGTGACTATCTTAGAAGAGCATCGTACATTGATGGGTATGGTGATTGAAAGGATTTCGTCCGCCGAAAGCGGGTTGCATGAAGCCTTTATGAGTCTATTGACGGGTTTTGAGGTACATTTTTGACAGTACGGCACCTATTTAGGTGTGCCCTGTGTGGATAGTAGCCCCTGAGACTCTGGTTGTCGTCGAGAACGGCGGAAAACAGAGGATCGTAGTCCCAGGTAATAACCAGACCGCCTTTATGTGCAGGTGGTTGAAGCTCCAGTGGCTAGCCGGATTGATGGGGTTGCCGAACTAAAGCGGCAACTGGATGCGGCCGATGCCGACATCGTGCTTGTTAACAAGCGGCTTGACGAGGCACAAGGTAGGTGAATTTTCTGGTGAATGTCACACAGTAATAGCAGCATGATGCCAGTATCTTTAATATGTCGTGACTGCAAATGGAGCTGCCACCGTGGAGACCCTTTGGGCGGAGCTTGCCCGAGCCAAGGAGCAAGCAAGGAGTAGTAATGCGGCCGCTTTAAGGGCGGCCGAAGAGTTAAGAGCCGAAAAGGCTGCGCATTGCGATAGCAAAGAGAAAATGTCCAAGATGGCTGTAAAGTTAAAAGACACTGTCGACCGTTGCCAGCTTCTTGAAGAAGAAAACCGGGCGAAGGCGACGGACCTGGAAAAGGACACGATGGCGACCAAAGACACCCACTCTGCAATGAGAGCGAAGAAGGAGGAGCTGCGTCAAGCCGGGGATATCACGGCTGGGAAACCCTTCATGCTGCGGAGGAAGTTTGGAGATCCTCAGTATGCCCCTCTGGACCGGCTGTGGAGTTCGGTGGACGCATATCTGGACTTGGCGGCGAGTGCTATCGATGCGGCCGAATACTTTCGAGATCAAACAGATCGTGAAGTGGAAAAGCTTGTATATTGTTGATAGAAAAGGAGCTGAGAACCCCGTTGCAGACAACTTGTCTAGGTTAGAAAATGTGCTTGATGGCCCACTACCTATTGATGATAGCTTCCCTGATGAGCAATTAAATGTCATAAATGCCTCTGATACTGCTCCATGATATCCTGATTATGCTAATTACATTGTTTCTAAGTTTATACCACCTAGTTTCACATACCAGCAAAAGAAAAAGTTCTTCTATGATTTGAGGCATTACTTTTGGGATGACCCACATCTTTATAAAGGAGTAGATGGTGTTATTAGACGTTGTGTACCTGAGCATGAACAGGAACAGATCCTACGCAAGTGTCACTCTGAAGCTTATGGAGGACACCATCCTGGAGATAGAACTGCACATAAGGTACTGCAATCTGGTTTTTATTGGCCTACTCTCTTCAAAGATGCACGTAAGTTTATATTATCTTGTGATGAATGTCAAAGAATTGGTAATATTAGTAGACGTCAAGAAATGCCTATGAATTATTCACTTGTTATTGAACCATTTGATGTTTGGGGCTTTGACTATATGGGACCTTTTCCTTCCTCTAATGGTTATACACATATTTTAGTTGCTGTTGATTACATTACTAAGTGAGTAGAAGCTATTCCAACTAGTACTCCTGATCATAACACTTCCATTAAAATGCTTAAAGAAGTTATTTTTCCAAGATTTGGAGTCCCTAGATATTTAATGGCTGATGGTGGTTCATATTTTATTCATGGTGCTTTCCGTAAAATGCTTGCTAAATATGATGTTAATCATAGAATTGCATCTCCTTATCACACTCAGTCTAGTGGTCAAGTAGAATTGAGTAATAGAGAACTCAAATTAATTTTGCAAAAGACTGTTAATAGGTCTAGAAAGAATTGGTCCAAGAAACTTGATGATGCATTATGGGCCTATAGAACTGCATATAAAAATCCTATGGGTATGTCTCCGTATAAAATGGTTTATGGAAAAGCATGTCACTTACCTCTCGAACTAGAACACAAGGCTTATTGGGCTATTAGAGAACTTAATTATGATTTTAAACTTGCCGGTGAGAAGAGGTTATTTGATATTAGCTCACTTGATGAATGGAGAACCCAAACCTACGAAAATGCCAAGTTGTTTAAAGAAAAAGTTAAAAGATGGCTTGACAAAAGGATACAAAAGCGTGAGTTTAATGTAGGTGATTATGTATTGCTATACAACTCTCGTTTAAGATTTTTTGCTGGAAAACTTCTCTCTAAATGGGAAGGTCCTTACATTATCGAGGAGGTCTACCGTTCCGGTGCCATAAAAATCAACAACTTCGAAGGCACAAATCCGAAGGTGGTGAAGAGTTAAAGAATTAAACATTATATCTCAGGTAATCCCATAAATGTTGAAACCAATGTTATCGAAACCGTAACCCCGGAGGAATACATAAGGGACACCTTCCAGAACGCTTCACACTCCGAAAAGGAATAGGTATGTGGTACGGTAAGTAAATCGACTCCAAAACAGTTTTTAAGGCAATATTTCTCTGTTTTGGAATATTTAGAAAACTAGAAAAATAAGGAGCAGTCGGGGAAGGACACGAGGGCTCCATGAGGGTGGAGGGCGCGCCCTACCCTACTAGGCGCGCCCCCCTACCTTGTGAGCACCTTGTGTGCTCTCCGGACTCCGTTTTCGTATACGACACGTATTTTGGTTGGTAAAAATTCATTATATAATCTCCCGGGGGTTTTGACTCCCGTATCACGCAAAAATCTCTTGTCTTTGTTTCGAGCTGTTTTCTGTCAGGGTTGTCAAGGCTAGGCACTATGTCGTCTCCCTCCTCCTCCAACCATGAGGGCAATGATGCTTGGCTAATGAAGATAGAGCTGAAGAGAGAAGAACCTATGGAGATCAACAATGATGAAGGGATCAAGAAGGCCATGGAGGACCAAGTTCTAGCAACAGAAGACACCCTTCAACTGGATCACAATCTTCCTACCCCAACAGAAATCGAAGCTTTCAAGATGATTGAGTTGGCTCGTATACAAAATAAGTATCTCACACGTGAAAATATTTTGTTGAAGGAGCATATCATCGCACTCAAGGGCATTATCCGCAAGTTAGAAGACCTCCTACACTCGATGTGCGACTATCCATCATCAACAACCCCACCTTCTTCACTAGCAAAGGAGACATAATCACATGGGTATGGGCACTCCACTTGGCAACTGCCAAGCTTGGGGGAGTGCCCCGGTATCATATCACCATCTCTTTATCTTTACCGTTTTTCTTAGTTCGATCCTTTTGGTAATATCTTGATCTAGTAGAATAAAAGTTCTTAGTATGATCTAGTTGTGAGTTTTGCTTTATTATCCTTCTATGTAATCGATTCCGTGAGCTATATAATAAAGATTAGTGTTGAGTCAAGGGCTTGATTATTTTGCCATGATCCTAAAGGAATAAAAGAAAAGAGAAAGAAATAAAAGAAACAAAGAGATCATATGAGTCTTATGGAGAGTAATGAGCTCACATAGAAAGAGTATGATGAATTAAAGTTGTTGAGAGTTGACAAACACTATTTTGGTCATCGTTGCAATTAATAGGAAGTAATAAAGAAAGAGAGGTCTTCACATATAAATATACTATCTTGGACATCTTTTATGATTGTGAGCACTCATTAAAAATGTGACATGCTAAAGAGTTGACATTGGACAAGGAAGACAACGTGATGGGTTATGTTTTCTTACATCTGAGATAAATTATATTGTCTTGGATCTTCCAACATGATGAGCTTGCCTTTCCCCCTCATGCTAGCCAAATTCATTGCACCAAGTAGAGATACTACTTGTGCTTCCAAATACCCTTAAACCAGTCTTGCCATAAGAGTCCACCATATCTACCTATGGATTGAGTAAGATCCGTCAAGTAAGTTGTCATCGTTGCAAGTAATAAAAATTGCTCTCTAAATATGTATGATTGATTGGTGTGGAGGAAATAAGCTTTATACGAGCGTGTGATATGGAAGTAATAAAAGTGACAGACTGCATAATAAAGGTCCATATCACAAGTGGCAATATAAAGTGACGTTCTTTCGCATTAAGATTTTGTGCATCCAAACCATAAAAGCACATGACAATCTCTGCTCCCCTCTGCGAAGGGCCTATCTTTTACTTTTATCTCCTACGTTGCATAATAGTCATGGTGATCCTCACCCTTCCTTTTTACATTTTATCCTTCGGCAAGCACAATATGTTGGAAAGATCCTGGTATATATGGCTAATTGGATGTGAGTTTTCATGAACTATTACTGTTGACATTACCCTTGAGGTAAAATGTTGGGAGGCAAAACTATAAGCCCCTATCTTTCTCTGTGTCCGATTAAAACTCCATACCCATAAGTATTGGGTGAGTGTCAGCAATTGTGGAAGATTATATGATAGTTGAGTATGTGGACTTGCTGAAAAGCTCTTAAACATTGACTCTTTCCTATGTTCTGATAAATTGCAATTGCTTCAATGACTGAGATTGTAGTTTGTTAGTTTTCAATGAAGTTTACGATTCATACTTGATATTGTGATTGAATTATTACTCTAGCATTAGAGATCATATGACAAGAATTATATAAGTTGCTGTTCTAAGAATGATCATGATGCCCTCATGTCCGTATTTTATTTTTATCGACACCTCTATCTCTAAACATGCAGACATATTTTTCGATTTCGGCTTTTCGCTTGAGGACAAGAGGGGTCTAAGCTTGGGGGAGTTGATACGTCCATTTTGCATCATGCTTTTATATCAATATTTATTGCATTATGGGCTGTTATTACACATTATGTCACAATACTTATGCCTATTCTCTCTTATTTTACAAGGTTTACATAAAGAGGGAGAATGCCGGCAGCTGGGATTCTAGGCTGGAAAAGGAGCAAATATGAGAGACCTATTCTACACAGCTCCAAAAGTCCTGAAACTTCGCGGAAGATGTTTTCCAAATATATAAAAAATACTGAGAGAAAGAACCTCACCAGGGGGGCCACACCCTGCCCACGAGGGTGGGGGCGCGCCCCCTACCTCGTGGTCCCCCTGGTGGCCCTCCAGTGGCCATCTTCTGCTATATGGAGTCTTTTGATGGGAAAAAAATCATAAGCCATCTTCTCGGACGAAACTCCGCGCCATGAGGCGAAACCTTGGCGGAACCAATCTAGGGCTCTAGCGGAGCTGTTCTGCCGGGGAAACTTCCCTCCCGGAGGGGGAAATCATCGCCATCGTCATCACCAACGCTCCTCTCATCGGGAGAGGGCAATCTCCATCAACATCTTTATCAGCACCATCTCATCTCAAAACCCTAGTTCATCTCTTGTATCCAATTCTTGTCTCCAAGTCCGGGATTGGTGCTAGTAGGTTGCTAGTAGTGTTAATTACTCCTTGTAGTTGATGCTAGTTGGTTTATTTGGTGGAAGATCATATGTTCAGATCCTATATGCATATTAATACCCCATTGATTATGAACATGTTTATGCTTTGTGAGTAGTTACTTTTGTTCCTGAGGACATGGGAGAAGTCTTGCTATTAGTAGTCATGTGAATTTGGTATTCGTTCAGTATTTTGATGAGATGTATGTTGTCTCTCCTCCAGTGGTGTTATGTGAACGTCGACTACATGACACTTCACCATTATTTGGGCCTAGAGGAAGGCATTGGGGAGTAATAAGTAGATGATGGGTTGCTAGAGTGACAGAAGCTTAAACCCTAGTTTATGCGTTGCTTCGTAAGGGGCTGATTTGGATCCATATGTTTCATGCTATGGTTAGGTTTACCTTAATACTTTTGGTGTATTTGCGGATGCTTGCAATAGAGGTTAATCATAAGTGGGATGCTTGTCCAAGTAAGGGCAGCACCCAAGCACCGGTCCACTCACATACCAAATTATCAAAGTACCGAACGTGAATCATATGAACGTGATGAAAACTAGCTTGACGATATACCCATGTGTCCTCGGGAGCGCTTTACATCTTATAAGAGTTTGTCCAGGCTTGTCCTTTGCTACAAAAAGGATTGGGCCACCTTGCTGCACCTTATTTACTTTTGTTACTTGTTGCTCGTTACAAATTATCTTATGACAAAACTATCTATTACCACTTATTTCAGTACTTGCAGAGAATACCTTGCTGGAAACCACTTATCATTTCCTTCTGCTCCTCGTTGGGTTCGACACTCTTACTTATCGAAAGGACTACGATAGATCCCCTATACTTGTGGGTCATCAGATGTCAAGGAAGCAGCGAGGCGGCCATGAGGTAGGGCGGTGTGCCCAGGGGGGCCAGGCGCACCCCCCACCCTCGTGGGCCCCTCGCAGCTCCACCGACCTACTTCTTTCGCCTATATATAATCTCATACCCTGAAACCTTTGGGGAGAACCACGAAACACCTTTTCCACCGCCGCAACCATCTGTACCCGTGAGATCCCGTCTTGGGGCCTTTTCTGATGATCTACCGAAGGGGGATTCGATCATGGAGGGCTTCTACATCAACACCATAGCCTCTCCGATGATGTGTGAGTAGTTTACCATAGACCTTCGGGTCCATAGTTATTAGCTAGATGGCTTCTTCTCTCTCTTTGGATCTCAACACAAAGTTCTCCTCGATCTTCTTGGAGATCTATTCGATGTAACTCTTTTTGCGATGTGTTTGCCGAGATCCGATGAATTGCGGGTTTATGAACTTGATTATCTATGAATATTATTTTATTATTCTCTGAATTATTATATGCATGATTTGATATCTTTGCAAGTGTCTTTGAATTATCGGTTTAGTTTGGCCTACTAGATTGATATTTCTTGCAATGGGAGAAGTGCTTAGCTTTGGGTTCAATCTTGTCGTGCTCGATCCCAGTGACAGAAAGGGAAACGACATGTA
This sequence comes from Triticum dicoccoides, assembly GCF_002162155.2. Taxonomy (NCBI): domain Eukaryota; kingdom Viridiplantae; phylum Streptophyta; class Magnoliopsida; order Poales; family Poaceae; genus Triticum; species Triticum dicoccoides. Next base: position 496,096,110 of record NC_041388.1, on the reverse strand, counting down.
TTATATTGTTGCCATCGAGGATAAAAAGATGGGGTTAATATCATATTGCTTGAGTTTATCCCTCTACATCAAGTCATCTTGCCTAATGCGTTACTCCGTTCTTATGAACTTAATACTCTAGATGCATGCTGGATAGCGGTTGATGTGTGGAGTAATAATAGTAGATGCAGAATCGTTTCAGTCTACTTGTCACAGACGTGATGCCTATATTCATGATCATTGCCTTAGATATCATCATAACTATGCGCTTTTCTATCAATTGCTCGGCAGTAATTTGTTCACCCACCGTAATACATGCTATCTTGAGAGAAGCCACTAGTGAAACCTATGCCCCCCGGGTCTACTTTACATCATATAAGTTTCCAATCCACAATTCTAGTTTACTATTTATTTTGCAATCTTTATTTTCCAATCTATACCACAAAAATACCAAGAATATTTATCTTATTATCTCTATCAGATCTCACTTTCGTAAGTGACCGTGAAGGGATTGACAACCCCTTTATCGCGTGTGTTGTGAGGTTCTTGTTTGTTTGTGCAGGTACCAGGTGACTTGCGTGTAGTCTCCTACCGGATTGATACCTTGGTTCTCAAAAACTGAGGGAAATACTTACGCTACTTTGCTGCATCACCCTTTCCCCTTAAAGGGAAAACCAACACATGCTCAAGAGGTAGCAGCTGCATAGGCCGCCACCGCCATCTCTATATGCAGAGCGGCTATTTTTGTTTTGACGGATATCTGCAAAGTGGCTATTTACACGATATCTCACCGTAACTCAATTGTATGGACAGGGTGGTACATCGCATACGGTTATGTAATGGCAACCGTGTCTAACCTACATTGTCTTCTCACACGATTTGGTGTGGAAATCGTGTGTGACATTGTAATACCTAACACACAAACGACATGTATAAACAGTGTGCTGTATACAACATATAGTGTCATAAGTAGTTCCCGACCGTTAGCTTATCTCCACAGTTTCCCCATTTCCCCCAAATCCCTACATAGCCTCCAAATTCCCTCGCGTGGTGCTGCCATTGGGGGAATGCAGATGAGTGGTGTTGATGGTTTCAGTGCGGCTGCTCCTGCTCGTATCACCGCATCGACGGCGGTCACCGCCGAGCACTTGCCTAAGGTCATGAGAAGGCAGGTGTACTACAGATCTGAATCGTCCTGTCTGGTTCCAATCTATCCCGATATATTTTAGCATGTCCAAAGTATAGCTCCTTGCTGAATCCGTCCTGAATGACCCCCCCCCCCAGGTAAGCGATCTGCCGCCGGATCCAGAGGATGACTCCAGACTCCCGCAACACGAGTTTGACTCTGAGTTTTGCGCCACCGAGAAGTACCAAAAGCTGAGTTGTGTGCACGGGCACACTCCCGCTTGACGTGTATGCATGGAGGGATTTGAAATTGGTAGGCAGTTTCTCAGTTGCCCCTTAGAGGTTAGTGCTAATTAAGTTCATCATTTTACTTCAGTTAATGCCACCGTTCATCCAGTATACTATTTAACATTGGAAAGGATATGAGGCTTGTGCCTTTGTTAACTGGCTAGATGAAGAATCGCATGGCAGGGCTCGGAGTGTTATCACCAAGCTCACAGAAGATAACGTAAAGCTGAAGAAGAAACTGGCTGATCTGGAATGTACAATCAGTACGATGAAGCAAGAAAGAATCAATCATTGGCAACAGATGAAAGAAAGAGACAAGAAGGAACTAGCATGTGTAGTTGTGGTTGTCGCATTAGCCATGTTCTATGCGCAGTTTGCAATGATGATTTGGGGTTTTGTTTGACTGTATTGCTAAAGATCATCTAGATGTGCTCTAAGTAATGCACATCTAGGTCCTATGCCATTGATGTTACGTGAAGATTTGTGCAGATATTTTTCTTTGTCTTTTTTTCTTTTCCTTTCTAGTTTGATTATTACTGGCTTTATCAATTAGAAGAGCTCATTGTATTGCTTGCCGACTGTCCTACTCCATTCGTACTGGTACCGGTGCATAATCCCAAAACTCGTTCCTTGTTTTTGTCCTGAAAAAGGAAACCAGCTAAATACCAATAGGAGTCCTACACAACCCTGGGAATTTGGAGCGACTAGGTACAAATAATGGCGGTTGATTATATCAGCGGTTAGATAATACATCAACCCCCGCTTCAATCCCTGCTTTAATTGGTAGTTCCTCTTCTCTGTATACCCCGCTTAAGTGTCCACCATCTTCATCGTCCCTAGCAGGCCGCGCTACACACTGGCACACACTCTGCAGCCATGTCGAGTGACAGCGAGGATGACAGTTCGGCCAGCAGTCTGGTGCCCGATGATAGGTCAACATCGGAATCATCCCGCTCGTCTTCCATGAGTCCGGCATCGAGCCCAGACCTTGACTTTATTCGGTTAATGGAAGGGATGCCGCCTCCGAAGTTGTCAGACGACAACCAGAGGACGAGGAGCCGTTGGAGGACGAAGAAGAGGATGACGATGATGATGAGGAGGAATGATCTAACAAGGAGGAGGAGGACGACGACAGCAATGGTGATGACGACGGCGGCGGCGATGAAAAGCCAATGGTCAGCGGCAAGAAGCGTCCTCGCCAAGACGATGTCGCGGGGCCATCCAACAACAACAACAACAACAAGAAGGACTAAATTAAGCAGACTGTATATATCTCTGTTTATCCTGTCATCTCATCGCAGACGGTTAGTAATATGTATTCGACAGAGATCTTCTACATTATCGCCCACAGGTTGGTTTTTTGAACTGTGTGCCCTGACGAGCACACACTTCACAAAAAAGACAGTATGGCCTGTCTATAATGATAGCACACAATTCTTATTACTGACCTGTTTGCCGGGTGTCACACACATCTTGTTACGCCAAATCGTTTGTGTTCACCTCAATCATCGCAAACGGTTCATCGGAGAGAACTGTATGCCGTATATCGCACACACCTTGACCTGGTTGCCCATTTATGTTGTTCTGTCTCATCACAAAAAGTTCGTATAGATCAACCATATGCCCCTCATCGCACACGCAACTAAAATCTGAACCGTGTTTGATGTGTCAACCATCGCAAACATTTTGCACGTTTTTGACAGGTTTTCACATCATCTTTTGCGATTAATGCATCGCACACAGTTTCGTCAAAGGGTCTCTGATCGTAGTGTCGCGTTAGTAGCATCCTGCACTAGTGGCCCCTCATGTTTGCGCGAGACAGAGGGCACCGTAGGATAGCACCATAACTAAAATATACAATCATACAAACCAAGATCACGATTAACCCATATGACAAAACGAATCTACTCAAACATCATAGGATAACCATAGTTCATTGGGAAATAATATATGGAGTTGAGCACCATGTTTAAGTAGAGATTACAGCAGGGAGAAGACGCGTTACACCGCTGCATAGAGGGGGAGAAAGTTGGTGTTGACGGTAGCAAGATTGTTGATGTAGATCGCCGTCCCGATCGTTGCCCTGGTGGCACTCCGGCGCCACCAAGAGAGAGGGGGAGAGAGCCCGCCTCCTTCTTCTTATTCCTTGCCCCCCTATATGGGAGGAGAGTTCCCCCTCTAGTCCATGGTCTCCATGGCCACAGAGGGGTGGGAGCCCCTTCGAGATTGGATGACCCTCTTTGTTCTCTTCCGTTTCGCGTTCCTCAAATCTGGCCGAAAACCATTTCTTATATTCCAGGAGACCCGTAACTCTGATTGCGCTGAGATTTTAACATGATTTTTTTCCGGATATAAGCTTCCTTGCACCCGAAGTAGAGCTCTAACTGACGTTCGAGGAGGGCACAACCCACCACGCCACGCCTGGCTCTGGGACCGTCCCCTGGTGGGTTGTGCCCACCTCGGGCCTCCGTTTGCGGTGATTCCAATTCCCAAAAATCACATATATTCCAAAATAATTCTGCGTGAAATTTTATTGCATTTGGACTTCGTTTGATATGGATACTCTACGATACAAAAAACATGCAGAAAACAGGAACGGGCACTGGGCACTGGATCAACAGTTTAGTCCAATAAATCATATAAAAGTTAACAAAAGTATGTAAAAGTTGTATAATATTGGCATGAAACAATCATAAAATTATAGATACAATGGAGATGTATCAATATCCAATGGATCTGAGCATAAATTTTCCTTTTGTCATGTAAACCTTTTTACTTCTGCAATGGGGTTGCTCAAACAAATGCATGTCTTCTGGGTTCAAATAATGCTAAGAATTATAGCCATTCTTCTGACGGGATATGTGCGCTCACAGAGGGTACTGATTTATCTTGATTTATTTCTTTGACTCGAGCATGGGGTATGTACCAAAGATTTAACTGCCTTCCGTCGTGAGCAATATAACGGGGTATGGACTTATCACTACTGGAATTAGCTTATTTGCCGTCAGCCAATTCTTTGCCATCCGCTGCCTGACGGCAAAGAAGGTCTTTGCCGTTCGCTTATAGAAAACGGACGGCAAAGAAGTGGCTGATGGCAGAGAAGGTCTTTGCCGTCAGCTAGTTATTTGCCGTCCGCTAGCGGACGACAAAGAATCTTTGCCGTCAGCTGGCATACGGCAAAGATAGAGGTGGCCCCCACTAACGAGCTGATTAAAAAACTTAATGACCCCCTTCTTTGTCGTCTGCTAGCGGACGACAAAGACAAAAAAAGTGGACGTCAAAGGTGGGGCGGACGGCAAAGAACTAACCTAACTAGCGGCCGATCCCCACCCCGCCCCTCCATCTCTCTGTTTCTCTCCCTCTCTCCTCCCCGATGAACACATCCACCACCGGCGCCCCCGCCGCCCCCACCACCCGCCGCCGCC
>NC_041388.1:496045974-496090376 GCF_002162155.2 Triticum dicoccoides | reverse complement strand
AAGAAGAAGAAAAGAAGAAGAAGAAGAAGAAGAAGAAGAAGAAGAAGAAGAAGAAGAAGAAGAAGAAGAAGAAGAAGAAGAAGAAAAAGAGGAGAGGGGGGAAGAAGAAGAGGGAAAGGGAAAGGGAGAAGAAGAAGAGGAGGATAAAAAGAAGAAGAAAAAAAAGAAGAAGAAGACGAAGATGACGATGACGACGACGAAGAAGAAGAAGAAGAAGAAGAAGAAGAAGAAGAAGAAGAGGAAGAAGAAGAAAAGGAAAAAGAGGAAAAAAGAAGAAGATGGGAAGAAGAAGAAAAAGACACGTTTTTATTCTTTCTTATTTAGGGTTCTGCCACGTTTTGCAGTTTCTTTCTTTTCTTTAGTTGAATTTTTTATACTGCTAGCTAGTTGCCTAGTTTGCTGACCGAAAGAAGTTAAAATAGTTATTATATGAAATTCAACTAAAGTCAACATTTTTGATGACTAGTGCTACTAACAAATTCAACTAGAGCCATCATATATGTCCACATGTGCATTGTTTTTTGAATGAGAAATGATAACTTGGTGTAGTTGATTATCTTCTGCTCAAAATTTCTTATGTTATAATGTTGTATGATAATGTTGTAAGGGTACTAATTGGTCTCTTCTACTGCTTATCAAAGATGGGGGGAAGCCGCCACCGCAGACTCCACTCTACCACACCGAAGTATGAGTTGGATGCTTTAGAGTTCTTCAATATCATACTTGGGACTTCAGTATCATCCACGAGGCAGGTATATAAAAGGACATATCTCCCCTTCAACCATCTCATTATGATAACTCTGTTGTTTTCTACATCACTCATTGTCCCAAACTTCACAGGCGGCCTGACACTTTTATGAACATGCTGGGTGAAGATCCGCCAAATAATGTGAAGCTGCGATAGGCCGGCAGCGGGTTTCGCAGGCTATGGGACATGGAGTTGGTGATCAAGGAGGGCCACATGTACCTGTGTCGTGGCTGGGAGAAGTTCTACCGTGCCTATGACCTGCGGCAAGGGTACTTCCTTCTCTTCAGGTACGACGATGACGCCACCATGCTCATCGTGAAGGTGTTCAACACGACTATGTGTCGCATGCGCTAAGCTGACGACAATGATGCTAGTACGTTCTCCCTCTTCTTATTCATCTAAATTTGGCTTTGTCTCGCATCGATTGTTAACGGTCATTGTTGCATTTGGACAGGTAATGGGAGTAGCAGTAGCGACACTGGCTACAGCCAAAGCAACAACGATTCTGGCTGTAGCAAAAGCAACACTGATTCTGGCTGTAGCAAAAGCAGCAGCGATTCTGGCTGTAGCAAAGATAGTAAGGAGGATGATCCAGACTAGAGTGGGGAAGAAGATGAGCAGAGTGGGCATCAGGCTCAGGATGACCTAGCGATGGTGGTGGCTGACCAAGGGCAAGAGATGGTGGTGGCTGACCATGGACAAGAGATGGTGGTGGATGAGGATGACCTAGCGATGCTCGTGTCTGTCGTGCCTGAAGATGGCCTCGCGATGGTGGTGGTGCCTAACAATGTCCTCGCGCTGGTGGTGGCGCCGGCGATCCCACAGCTAGGCGACATGACCACGCCAATTGTCGTAGAAGACTACATCCCACTACCTCGACCGCCTCGCCGCTCTTGGCGCATCAGGCTGAGGAAGGAGAAGGAGAATAACAATGAGAACTGAACTATGTCAGGTATGTCAGATCTCCAAAATGATCTATATATACTTAGCTTTGTTTCCTCCATAATGACATAAGTTAGCTCTAATATGCTTAGTTTCTTATGTTAGCTCTAATATGCCTAGTTACCTATGTTAGCTCTAATATGCTTAGTTACCTATGTTAGCTCTAATATGCTAAGTTATCTCTACTATGACATAATAAGATGAAGAAAATCAAGGAAGAGGAAGGAAAGAAGGAATAGGAAGAAAAGAAGAAGAAGAAGAAGAAGAAGTTAGCTCTAAGCTATGCTTAGTTAGGTCAAAAATGGCATAATTAGCTAGGTAAGCTCAAAAATGGATTTTTTCTTCTTATTTAGTCCATTTATGACATAAGGCCAATTTAGTCCACAAATGACATAATAAGATGAATAAAATCAAGGAAGAGGAAGAAAAGAATGAATAGGAAGAAAAGAAGAACAAGAAGAAAAGAAGAAGGAGATCTTCTTCTTCTTGTCTTATTCTTCTTCTTCTAGTCTTCTTCTTCTAGTTTTCTTCTTCTTCCCAAAAATGAAGTAAGCTCTAAGTTATATCTCATAATATGCTTAGTTAGGTCAAAAATGGCATAATTATCTAGGTAAGCTAAAAATGGCATTTTTCTTCTTATTTAGCCTATTTAGTCCATTTATGACATAATTTAGCCTATTTAGTCCACAAATGACATAATAAGATGAAGAAAATCCAGGAAGAGGAAGAAAAGAAGGAATAGGAAGAAAAGAAGAAGAAGAAGACTAGAAGAAGAACTTCCTCTAGTCTTCTTCTTCTTCTTCTTCTTCTAGTTTTCTACTTCTTCTTCTTCTAGTTTTCTTCTTCTTCTTCTTCTTCTTCTTCTTCTTCTTCTTCTTCTTCTTCTAGTTTTCGTCTTCTCCAAAATGAAGTTAGCTCTAAGTTATATCAAAAATGGCATAATATGCTTAGTTCACTCAAAAATGGCACAATTAGCTAGGTTAGCTCCATTTTACCTAAGTATGGTTACTTCTTCTTCTTCTTCTTCTTCTTCTTCATTTTCTTCTTCTTCTTCTTCTGATTCTAGTCTTCTTCTTCTAACTTTCTTGTTTCCAATTTTGCAGATTTAATTCACTATATGGAAGCTTGCCTGGATGGAGTGCTTGTTTCCCTTTTCTTTTTTCGTTCGCATCGATAAAAAATGTGGAACTTTGTTATATGGATGCATGCATGGAACAATGTGTTGGATGAACATTGTGATGTTACTATAATATGTATGGATGGAACTCTATTTCTTATTATGTATGTATGTTGTCATGGATGGAGCTATGTGTTGGATACATCAGATGTCTGTTGTGCATGTGAAAAAATATATATATGTATATGTGTGTGTGTGTGAATTCCTATGAAATTAAATGGATACAAATAAAAACAGGGGGTATGTAGCCTCTTTGCCGTCTGCTAGCAGACGGCGAAGCTCTTTGTCATCTGCTAGCGGACAACAAAGAGGACACGTGGCAGCTACCTGTAAAACCTGGGAAAGACTGGCTGCCTATTTGGTCACTTTGTCATCTGTTGGCAGACGGCATAATTTGCCATGTGGCAGCTTCCCATTACCGCCTGGCTGAACTATTTGCCGTCTGCCAGCGGACGACAAAGACCTCTTTGTCGTCCGCTGGCTGACGGCAAAGCACACCGTTAACCCCTAACGGCTCTCACCCCACCTCACTGCCGTCCATGATCTTTGCCGTCTGCTGGCCACCAACAGCAGACGGCACAACCCTTTGCCGTCCGTTTTCAGGAAGTGGACGGCAAAGAAGGCCTTTGCTGGCACGTGTTCAGACGGACAGTTTGCCGTCTGCTGGCGGACGGCAAAGACATTTGCCGTCCGTGATCCATGATTTTGCCGTCCGCCATGGCGGACAGCAAAGAAGATGATTCCAGTAGTGTATAGCTGTAGCGTACCTCAAATATTAATTTCTTGAGACTCTCCTGACAGGTATGCTCATGGAAAAATATTGTTCATGATAGGTTGTCCATGCACTTGGTTCCACCACTGAATATACCTAGTCTGAGCTGATGGTTCGGCTTTTGATTTACCCATTTTGTCGGCATACCCATCTATCGTAATAGTCTGTGAGATGCTTTAACACTACCATTGAAGTCAAACTGCTGAGGTTGCAAAAATCTTGGATCTGACAGAGAAGACTTGGATAATCCATGCAAACCATTTTAAGTGGTTTAGCGGGATATGAAGTCCTTGTAGAACAGAGTAGGCCTTTGAGGGTATGCCTTTGTGGATCCATATTTAATTATGACCTCCAACTGACTTGGGTATCCGGACCCTGACGGTCGCGCAAAAATCATCATACCTTTGCTGTCAGTCTCATCCTTTTGACGGTCATGATTTTATTTGTCAGGATATGTTACTAAAATAACATGGCCACACATGTCCTTGATTCTTCGTATGACCATGACTGTGGCTAGTGCAATATTTTTGGCATTGTTCATTATGCAGATTTTCTGACCTGGGTCTGCATACGTATGACATATATTCGGGGCTTGTAGTTGTACATAGCTTGTTGTTGAGGCCAATCATAGAAGAGGTTGACTAGATTTCATGATATCACCCTATCAGTTGCACGAATAATGACCTTGATGATCATTGTCAAGATTGTTGATTCTTTGTTGTCATCTCCAGATCTTGTCGATCCTTGTATTACATGAGATGTATCTCTACTTATCTTCCTTTGCATGACTTATGAGGTTGTTGAATCTTAATTTTCTTAGGTATATCTGCTTGACCTTTGCCGCATCTCGTATGAGTGACTGATATGACGAGGGATGCATGCTCACCATATATATAAGAATCATATGCAATCGACTGTCAATTCTTGAGGAAGGCATATGTCTTGACTGAATTGTACTTCTGACAAAATTATTGCAAATCTGATCTTTGAATTGCACTATCATATACTGCCAACTCACCATAAAATCTCAGAGGACGATGCAATAGTGTGGTACTGTTGTGGACTGAGTGGCTTAAGAGAGAAGCTATCCGAGTATCTTGCTGAGGAAGACTCGTTAGCTTCTGCTCGAAGCTTTTGTCTGGGTAGCGTGCTGGAGAAGCCTGGGTTCCGTACTTGAGAAGCTTCTCCGCCGGTTCCTTGTTCATAAATATTCAATTCCTTATGCCAGAAGCTTTTCTGATTTGTCTTGCTGTGGAAAACTGATTATCTTGGACCGGAAACTGTCCATATATTATACTGACAAAAATTGAGGAGCCTTGCATCATAAGTTTCTTTTGATAGGGTGTGGAATAAGACTGGGTTTCTCATATCCAAGGCTGCATACTTGTGATGTAGACTGAAAACCAAACACATACCCATAATATTTTGCGGCGGGTTACTTGCATGAGAAAAATCATTTGACTGTCTTCCTTGATCATAACACATTCTGGCTTTCTTTCAGAGTATAACATATTTCAAGCATCATTCATTTCTGAGCCAAAACTTTGTATATGATCCACCTTTGACTGAAAATATATTCCCTTGGTCTTATACCTCACTTGTCTTCTTGCTAGCTGGATCATTACTGCTGTGCGGGTTTTGTACTGATGTAGACTCAATGCTGATAATCAATCCAAGAAACCATTGGTATTCTAAGCAGATATTAATACTATAATGCAGTTGAGTGAGTATACCATAATGTTTAGCTGAGCTTCTTCCAATTATTTGAAATCCTTATTGCTTGTTTGAGTCCGGTGTCGGTTGAGGATCAACTTCCATAAGGGGAAATAAGCTAACACCGAGGGCCCAAAAAGAAAGAAGCAAAATAAACAACTCAACTAAAAAAAGCACAAAAACAATAAAGTCACACACAAACAATGTCACATATTACTACTAGTCACACAATATGCATACCTACTTAAGCACAAAAATCTCGCGGGACCTCCGGTACTACGATCTAGCATGCTGTGACGGTGTGCATGAGGACGAATCAATGTGTGGAGGGGTTGGTGTAAACAAGGCTACACCAAGTGCTGGCTTATCCAGGTAGCAACCTGGACTAGCTCGGAGGCGAGGACGTACTCGATAACTATGTAACGGGACATGAATGTCGCGACCACATATTTATCATGCAGACGGCAGGGATCCGTGCTCGTCCAAGGAATAAGGATGGCGGGGAAAACTGAGTCTGGTGGCATTGCCCTTTCTTGATGACCAAGATCATTAAGGGTTGCCAACATGACAAGATAAAAGGCATGATTCGGGATAGAAGTATGTCTATCACTGAATCGATAGGTGAGGCTGAAAGAAGGATATTGGCGCGATACCTAAGCACCATTTTCTGCAAACAGTGTCGGGATCACTTGGCATCACTCCGCTGGGACAGAATGACACGAAACACCGAAGAATATGCAAGAAAAGAAACTGGAAGAAATGCATGGACTGAGATGTACTAGATCCGAACCGATGCCAGCTACACTCACAAGAGAAATTGTTAGCAACAAATAATAAGACTATATGCATGCTATGCAACAAAAAAATGCAGCAACCAAATGCAACAAACAAGGTAGATTCTATACTACTGATTTCTACCGGTTTCTACCGCTCGCGCTACTAGGGCATCCTACAGCCAGACCAGCTCTGATACCAAGCCCGTGGCACCCTGACTTAGAGAAACAAGAAGAACGCCCCGTATTCCAGCCTAGAGATCAAGGAGAAGTATCTGGAATACGAAACTGCTTGACATAGAACAAATCAGCTCTTATTACAAAGGGTAATGATACAAGTGTTTGATGTTACAAAGGATCACATCAGCACGGCGACACTATGCCTGCGATACTACACTTGCTCTATGCCAGCAGTGGAACAACTCGTAGCAGCGGAACAACAACGAAGGTGGTGGACTCCACTTTGCAGGGACTCTGGCTGGGACACGATCTAGCTCGCACGCGCGGAAACCTTGACAAGCAATCAATCAATCATGGCATCACCTGCAATCTGGCATGACACGCCAGGTCAGTACATTGAATGTACTTGCAAGCTCACAACAACCAAAAGCATTAAGGCAAGACAACAACATAGAATTAGCAGGTTAATTAATTAACAACTACTATGATACGAAAGCAACTACTAAGCATGATATGAAACTACTACGATACTGATAAACCACCATCTCAGATCTCAATAACCATCTCACACTTGGCTATCCGGCCAAGAAATATACCATCTCGATCACCTCGTGATCCACCTGATCATCTCGTGATCAAATCATCCACGTGCTCACCTCGCGACCATATCACAACTGAATGATCATCCTTGAGATCATCCCAACATCATCATCATCATCCTGCCAAACTGTTACTGCTCACAATATCAACATATAAATCACCTATAAGTCATTCCGTCATGTGACTGTTGATCGAACGGTGTGACCTAGTACGAACTTGTTCCCATGACCGAGGACGTGACTATCGATAGATTAAACACACACTCTGCAGAGGTAGCGCACTTTACCCACACCATAGAACCCATGGCCTCGCACTCCCATTCGGGTGGACCAACGGCATTCCGACAAAACGGATCTACTGCCATGACACTCTCCCGGCCACTCCGACCAACTCCCTTCTGGGCTAAGTCATGGGTGGCCCTGTGCCTACCAAAGGCATCAACGACCACCATCGTGGAAAAACAAAAACGGTCCCAAACGGGGACAACCCGAGTACAACAACAACAACAACAACAACAACAACAACGGGCACACAAGGCTTATGTCCGCCTTCCTGATCAGGGTAGCGCGCGCCCATAACCTTCCCTCATTGGAGGCACTGGTGAGATACATGACAATAGACTGCATTAGGGCCTTTCCCATAAAAGGCAAATGTGGTTGCACTGGAAAAGCCCGGTTCAGTGGCACCTGACCAACGTAATGACGAAATCTATCCCTAAAATATAATAGTGATAACTGATACTCCAATATCATCTATCAACATGTAATCCAAGTCATAGCAATATCCAACAACTAATCCAAAGCATACTATCGTCATACCAACATACTCCAAGGATAGCATAACACTACTATCATGATGAATCCAAGAATGATAATACTACTACTCCAATAGCAAGAACAAGCTATCCGACTAATATCCACATGCAAGCATCATCTACTAAATAATACTCTGAAACATAATATCAACTATCATCATGAACATAATACTAGCCACTAATAATCCAAAGGCAACATGACATCCAACGTAATACTCCAAAATATAATATCAGATACCAACATGAAAATAATCATAACATGGGCCACTAATAATCCAATGGCAACATGTCATCCTCATAAGCTGCAAAATAATGATCCTAAAACTCCAAGCAATATCATGGCAATAGCAAGATCAAAATAATACTCGGAGAAATGCCATGAACAAGATCACATGTAGCTAAAGCAATATTTTAAATAAGTTTAAATGAGTAAAACATGTCACTGCATTGCAATCATGCAAATGGAGGGTGTGGCTTGCCTGGGATGGAAGGATTCATCGGGAAGAAGTGCGAGAAGCTCACGGAAAGCATCTCCAGAAAACATTATCTCTCGGAGGGGCTGATTTAGAGCACGGGCATAATGGTTTTTTCAGAACGTTAACACATGGTGAAAACGATACCAACAACACGGGCTCGACGAGACGAAGAAGTGGGCTTTGGATTCACCTCATTTGGAGTCACATTTGAAAATATACGGTCGTTCGTTGTTAGGCAAAAACAAATAAAAACTTATTCATTTCTGCTCTTAACTGATGAACATTCACAACATAAGGTTTTCGGCCTATGGCTGGAAAAAGAGAAAGTGCCTTCTGGGAAATATGCTTTTCTGCAGAGAAAATGTACTTTGGTTATAAACCGCAGGGAATTATGCTTCGGACTATAGAAAACGTAAACACAAAAGACGTGTTCACTTATCCATGTCAGAAGTGGCGGGGTCGGGCCTTGGGTCGCTGACGGGCGGGGCCTAGCGCGCTCTCTCTCTCTCCTGCTTGGCCTTCTCCTTCTTCCTTCTCTTGCTGGACCGACCAAAGCAGAGGAGGGGACAGGGGAGGGGCGACGCCGGCAACTGCCCCGGCGGCTCTGGCAGTCCCCGGCCGCGCCTAGGCCACCGGCGAGACTGGCGAGGTGTGCCGCGTACATCTGGGCATGCTGCAGGCACCATAGAGGGACGGGGTGGCGGCGCCTCACGAAGGCAGAGAGCATGCGGTGGTGGCCGAATATTGGGATCGCGTCCAGGGGCACTCCGGCGAGACGTTGGGGTGGTGGAGAGGTTCACCGGAGCACAGGGAAGACGCTGGTGAGGTCAATGGATGGAGGAGGGGACCATATGGATCGGATTTAATTCGAGCTTCGCCGCAGCCATGGTGGACAGAGGACGAGTAGAGGGGCTCCGGTGCTTGGGTAAGAGGTTGGGCGGGGTCAGAGGAGGATGGGGAGGCCAGTGGTGAAGAGAGACGGTGTCGGGGAGGCCTTAAATAGTCGCGGGGCGAGGTGGTCGAGCCGGCGTCACCGCGGACGCGAGGCTGGTGCTGCGGATGCGTGTACACGCACCCGAGCTCGCTGGTAGACGACGGGGAAGGATCAGTGGAGGGTCTCGTGGGGGCAGAGGGAGCCAAGGAAGCACGGGGAGGAAGAAGACGGGCGCATTCAATTGCATGTCAGCACTGTTCGCCCGTGGGCGCGTGGCGGCGAGCACCGACGAGGAGGTTTCCATAGAGGTAGAGGGGTCCAGGGAGACGGCGACGATGAGGTGAAGCCACTAGCCATGCTCTCGCGCGAGAAGACAACGAGAGGAGGAGAGACCGGAGCTAGAAGACATCTTGGATGCGGCCACAGCGCACAGAGCGCATGAATTGCATGGCAGCTGCGCGGTCACCACGGGACAAGGCACAGGGAGGTCACGAGAGGATTGCAAACTATGTCTATGGTGAAGTTCTTCCAAACTGGAGATGTTGGGAGGTGAAAATGTGAGAGAAGAGGCTCTGTGTCTGAGTTAGGCATCGATTAAAGTTTGATGCATCAAATTTATCAAGCCACTGTGCTAAACAGAGAACTGATTGGGGCCAAATGAGTTGTCTGGGATGATTAACTAAGGAAGGACTATAATCTTGGAGCTTTTGGAGGAAAATGGAGCACAAAACAATAGAGTTGCTCTGTAACTACCATTATTGGTCCAGAAGCTTGATCAGGAAGGTGCACTCACATGGAGTATCAACTTGAGCTGAAATTTGGCAAGGCATTATGATTTGGACATATGAAGATACTGTAAAAATTTCATACCAATTGGACAAGCCAAAATGGCACTTGCTTCACAAACATCCTCTCTGTCCAGGAACTTGCAAAAATTCTAGGGAAATATTGGATTGAGAAATTGATCCCAAAATTGGTGGAGGGAGGTGCTTTAGTCATGAGAAATCTCTAGTAAATTTTCAGCCATAATGAGGTAATATAAAATACACTTGCTTCACAACCTGAAAATATTGACAAAAGCAAAGATTTGATCCTGTTCTCACATATATGACTAGATATGGCTGAACATTGGAGGAGGGTGATGATATGAGCACATGAAGGAGTGTGAAAAATTTCAAATCATTTAGATACTCCTAGCTAGTATTTCCTTCACAAAGCCTTCCATCTGACAGAACTTTGAAAAATCACTAAGGAAGATTGGCTAGGCAAACGAAGTTGACTATTTGCATGAGACAATTATTTCGACATGAAAGGATTCCCAAAAATTTTTGGAGCAAACAAGATAAGATAAATGGCACTTCCTTCACAAAATGCCACTTAGGACAGAATAGAAGAAGGAATATTGACGGATTATTTTTGAACTAGGCAAGGAAGGTTTTTGACATATTCGAGGAAGATATGACCCAAACAATTTACGAGAATTATTTGGGAATTTTTGGAGTGGCAGAAATATAGGTTGCTGCACAACCTAGGGCAATTAGGGTTATTCCTTGAATAGAAAAAGGAATATTCCCTAGAAAAGGATTTTTAGGGTCTGGTCAAGAAGTGAAGTGAAATGGTCTTGGGATGATTTGAGAATGAAGAGCCACTTGGAAGAAGAAGAAGTGATGATCTCCCAGGTTGCAAGGCCACAGAACCACTCCAAAAAGAAAAATAGATCAAAAATCAAATAAATCCAAGGAAAAATAAAAGGGCCAAAAACCAAGCTGTTACATGGACGCACTTTGTTGCGTGCGAAGATGTATCTAGTGGGTCCCAGCAGTCAGGGGGAAACGTTTTTTTCGTGAAATACGGTAGCTCGTCCGGTGGGTCCCTATTGTCAAGTGGAGGAATCATTATTTTGCGCGTAATAAGGAGACACTTCCTTGCTGCGGCCGTGGATCCAGCTGTCCGCCTCTCCACGTACAGTACTCTTCCGATGGAAGTCATTCCTTGACCACATTGATCACGCTGCACCGAGAGCACCAAGGCAGTGGATGACGGCGAGGCCTAGGAAGGGGACGACGCGGAGCCGGGGAAGACGCGGCAGTGGATGCCCAGGCAGAGAGGAGTACGAGTATCGATGTCAAAACCGGCGGATCTCGAGTAGGGGGTCCCGAACTGTGCGTCTAAGGCGGATGGTAACAGGAGGCAGGGGACACAATGTTTTACCCAAGGTTGGGCCCTCTTGATGGAGTTAAAACCCTACGTCCTTCTTGATTATTGTTGACAATATGAGTAGTACAAGAGTTGATCTACCACAAGATCGGAGAGGCTAAACCCTAAAAGCTAGCCTATGGTATGATTGTATGTTGTCCTACGTACTAAAACCCTCCGGTTTATATAGACATCGAAGGGGGCTAGGGTTACACAAGGTCGGTTACAAAGGAGGAGATATACATATCCTTATTGCCTAGCTTGCCTTCCACGCCAAGTAGAGTCCCATCTGGACACGGGATGAAGTCTTCAATCTTGTATCTTCATAGTCCAACAGTCCGGACAAAGGATATAGTCCGGCTGTCCGGAGACCCCCTAATCCAGGACTCCCTCAGTAGCCCCTGAACCAGGCTTCAATGACGATGAGTCCGGCGCGCAGTGTTGTCTTCGGCATTGCAAGGCGGGTTCCTCGTCCGAATACACCACAGAAGAGTTTGAATACAAGGATAGTGTCCAACCCTGCAAAATAAGTTCCACATACCACCGTAGAGAGAATAATATTTCCACAAATCTAATCTGCTGACACGTTTTGGCAGCATGACATCATGCCACAGCCCGGTAATTATTTGAACTGTTTTTGTTTAACCAGCCCCACACATAACGCCAGGCGGTTTGTTGACACGTCTTGTCAAAGCAGAGATCGTGTTCCCCTTATTATGGGATTCTCATCAATACGGACGTGGGTAACCCAACCGTGCCTAGGACTCCTAGATTTTAGGCAAGTCCCAAACAGCCACGAGGAGGACGCTTGATATTCAACCTCT
Organism: Triticum dicoccoides; assembly: GCF_002162155.2. Classification (NCBI taxonomy): domain Eukaryota; kingdom Viridiplantae; phylum Streptophyta; class Magnoliopsida; order Poales; family Poaceae; genus Triticum; species Triticum dicoccoides. The sequence goes on along the minus strand of NC_041388.1, from coordinate 496,078,227 downwards.
TTATAAAGGGACAAGGCTTTTACTTCTTCCCTCCCGTGTTCAATCCTTCCCCTGCCTCGAGCTCTAACACCCAAAGCCCAGGTCAGGTGCTTTGGACCTTCAATCATGTCCGGATCCATCCTTCAAGGCTGGTGGATGCCTTCCTCCATCACGGAGGAGGACATCAAGAAGTTGAGGGAGGCCAGATACCTGATCGCCGAAATTTCGCATAGGCTGCCCGCCCGAGGGCAGGTCGTCCCTACTCCCGAACCCAACGAGAGCGTCGTGTTCATCTCCCACTTCCTCCGAGGACTAGGCCTCGCTCTGGATCCCTCTGTTAGGGGTCTTATGTTCTATTACGGGATGGATTTTCATGACCTAGTCCCAGATTCCCTCCTTCACATCTTGTCATTTATTGTTGTGTGTGAGGCCTTCCTCCGCATTACCCCTCACTTCGGCCTGTGGCTCAAGACTTTTGACGTGAAGCCGAAGATGGTCGAGGGGCAGTACGCAGTGTGCGGAGGTGGTCTAATAAGAAAAATTGCTGGCGCTCCATGGCCGAACGGCTCCTTTCCAGATGTGTCCAAATTGCGGCAACGGGAGTGGTTTTACGTCACAGCTCCCCGAAGTGCCAAGTGGGTAGCCGCCCCCACCTTCTCCTCGGGCCCTCCACCATAACTGATGTCATGGATTAGCAGGGGGCTGAGCTGGGGTCCAGCCAAGGACGTGCCCATACTGCAGAGCCGCATCTGAGATCTCTTCGAGGGAGATTTCAAACGCCGGCCCCTCCGCATGTGGGAGTTCAACCCGGAAGGACCGCGCACTATTCAGAATTTCCTCGGCCTAACGCACGAGGAGATGTACAAATTGTTCTTCGGACCCCAAATAGAGTGTCCGGACACTACCGAGGACATGGGCCTGAGCAGAAACCGCACCGCGACCCAAGTAAGTAATCCCCTAGCTGAACACACCATATTTTTATTTATCATGACATCATTCTGAAGAATCGCTCTTTGACCAGGACTGGATAACAAAGGCGAAGATGATCCGGTGTTTGGCCCCCCTTCCTGAAGGCTTAGACAATCTGGTGCTGGAAAAGATGCTCGAGCCAGCACCTCGCTGGGTGCCCTCAAAGGAAGATGAAGGGGGGAATAAAGAGGGCAAAAGCGGGCCTCCACCGCTACCTGTTCCAACCGAGGGAATGAGCGCCTCCGTGAGGGAGGATAACCAAGGGGAAGAATCTGACATTCTTTTGCCCCGGGGAAGGAAGACGACTACCTCTGAAGATCCGGAGACCAAGGTTTCCAAATGGGAGAAAAAATCTCCCCCAGAGGGTCCTGCCTCGGAGGGTCCTCTTGCCGCACAATGTCCGCGCGGGGATCAGCCCTCTAACGAGTTGTAAGTGATCAAAAATACTTAATAGTGAAGATATCCTACCTTACTCCTAAGGAAAATGACCGAAGCGTTTATCTTGCAGTTCGGATCTTAGCCCTTCTCAGCAGAGCTCGTCTTCAGGGGATCTTCTTCCGAAGATGATGGAGAGCGAAATGCCTCCCCTGGACTCCCCAGCTCAAGAAGCGGGCGACCTTGAAGTGTCATCACGGAGGGTCTCTCTGGATCCGGCGAGGGTCGAAGATAATCCTATGGTCACCCGAAGTCCCCAGTATCCGGATCTTGAAGAGAGCAACCGAAAGAGTCCGGCACCGTCTGGTATGCGGTCGGACGTACTGAGGGATCTGCTAGAGCGAGCGACTATCTCGGAAGAGCACTGTACGTTGATGGGTACAGTGATGGAAAGGATTTCATCCGCCGAAAGTGGGTTGCATGAAGCCTTTATGAGTCTCCTAACGGGCTTTGAGGTACGTGAAACGATATACATTTGTGATAGTACCGCATATTTTTAGGTGTGCCCTGTGTAGATAGTAGCCCCTGAGACTCTAGTTATCGTCGAGAATGGCAGCAAACATAAAATCATAGTCCCAGGTAATAACCAGACCGCCTTTATGGGCAGGTGGTTGAAGCTCCGGTGGCTAGCCGGACTGATGGGTTTGCCTAACTAAAGCGGCAACTGGATGCGGCAGATGCCGACATCGAGCTTGTTAACAAGCGGCTCGACGAGGCACAGGGTAGGTGATTTTTCTGGTGAATGTCACATAGTAAGAGCAGCGTGATGCCAGTATCTTTAACATGTTGTGACTGCAGATGGAGCTGCCACCATGGAGACCCTTCGGGCGGAGCTTGCCCGAGCCAAGGAGCAAGCAAGGAGTAGTAATGCGGCTGCTTTGAAGCTGGCCGAAGAGTTAAAAGCCGAGAAGGCCGCACATAGCGAGACCAAAGAAAAAATGGCCAAGATGACTGTAAAGTTGAAAGATACTGCCGACCGCTGCCAGCTTCTTGAAGAAGAAAACCAGGCGAAGGCGATGGACCTGGAAAAGGCCACGATGGCGACCAAAGACACCCGCTCTGCAATGAGAGCAAAGAAGGAGGAACTTCGTGAATCCGGGGATATTGTGGCTGGGAAGCCTTTTATGCCGCGGAGGAAGTTTGGAGATCCTCGGTATTCCCCTCTGGATCGGCTGTGGAGTTCGGCAGACGCATATCTGGACTTGGCGGCAAGCGCTGTCGATGTGGCCGAATACTTCCGGTATCAAACAGATCGTGAGGTGGACAAGCTATTCTGGTCGCAATTTAACGTTCCAGAGCGTCCGCTTCCATTGACTGATTAGCTTGCTGAATGGGCCCAGCTCAATAGATTGTCCGGACTCGCCATGAGGTCTGTCGTGGATCATCTGTGGCCGGAAAGGCCAAAGCCGAATAGCTATTTTAGCTTGGTGCAGTGCCGCGCATTAATGCGATGAAGAGGTCGGCATGCATAGAGGCTCGCGGATGGCCCGTGCCCGTGTCAAAACATACTGGGCGGAGATGGATGCCACCATTGTGGCGGCGCAGGGTTCGGCCATAGGCCGAGTGGCTGCCGAGCACTATTTTGAAGAAGTTCTTGAAGGCGCTCGTTCAATAGAGGCCCAGTGATCGAACAATATTATGTTTGTTTGACATGTATTCCCATTGTAAAAACAATGTTTTATTAAATTTTTTAAGGCTGTATCTATACTTTTGCCCGAAAGTAATATGATGCCTCCTATGCGGCCGTTTGCGTATATATGTATATAACCTGAAAGATTGCAGTCATCAGCTTCAGCCCCCACGCATATAATGCGGAGGTGTTCGCAGAAGACGCGTGTTCACACATGATCCAACGTCTTGGTCCATTAAGGAGGTGATAGCGCAGCGAATGAGGCAACCGGACTATAATGCTTTAACACTTTCACTTAGCCAGAGGAGTTTGACAGTGGGGCTACTATATAGCCCCTGGTGGCTCCGCACTCATCCAAATTCGGGGTGTGTACATGCTTGGCCGAGAAACGACCCTTCATCAAGGCGGAGGAATCCCGAAGATTCCGATAGATCATCGAGTGGTTGACCAGTCTCACGCTATATCATGACAGTCAGTTTTTGGCTTTCTCTAGTGAGGTGCTCATCCGGATGAACCAAGGCACAATCGCAGTAGTTCTCCTGGTGCCGCCTTAGCCGATAGAGCGGAACGTAAGGCAGCAAAACACAGGAGCCGGGCAAACCCAACATTTGACCAAAGACATGATTCGGAGCTGATGCATATAAGGCCAAACTCGCGACGCTGAACACTCCCTAAGGTATTCGGTCTTTATGGTGTAAACCGGGCCTAAACAGTGCCCTTTGCAATAAGCCCCTGGTGTCCAAGTACGTGCATTATTCTGACGTGGCCACATGCCAAGACGCCAGCATCCTTCTCAGTTGTACTGAGAACCCGAGGGATGTGTATCAACAAGAGACAGTAAAAAAAGGTTTACGCAGGGTCTTAATCTAAAAAGAATCCTTGGAACGGGTCCTTGCTGCACGTCTGCGCCTGTGTCTCCGTTGTGCCGTATCTTGGACGGGTGTAGCACGATGGTCATCTGTAAAAGAGAGGAACTTAGTTGAAAAGTTGTCGTGCAAAAGGTAGGTTATACTAAACAAACCATGTATAATTCAAGATGAGTAAAATTGAGCCTGATTTGCCACTTGTTTGCGCGTGTTGAGCCCCTTGTATTGTAATAGGGGTGTGGCCGTCAAACCTGTATTAATTATATATAGCTGCGCTGGACTCGTCTAACCGCGTTCGTGGTCTTAACGACCTGTCAAATGCTTTAGTTGGTGAGGCTGTTTTAGTGTGCGGCTGCCAAGGCAGCCGCACTGTCTTGCGCGCAAGGAGCGCTCAATATTTCCATTTACTTTAATGATGCCGTGTAGACTAGGCATCTTAAGCGTGAGGGAAGCGTAATGCGGTACTGTGTTAAAGCAAGCGAAAGCTTCGCGTCCGAGTAGTGCTTAATAGCCACTTTGGAACGGAGCGATGTGGAAGGTTAAATTTTCGCTATGGAAGTTATCGGGGAAGCCGAATATAACCTCTAGTAGCAGGGAGCCCGTGCAATGAGCCTCTGGGCCTGGCATTACTCCTTTAAAGGTAGTATTGCTGCGGCAAATTTTTGTTGGGTCTATCCCCATTTTGCGGACTATGTCCTGATATATTAGGTTTAAACTGCTATCGCCGTCCATTAGGACTCGTGTGAAGTGGTATCCGTCAATTATTGGATCTAATACCAAGGCAGCACATCCTGCATGCTGGATACTTGCCGAGTAATCCCGATGGTCGAAGGTGATCGGTTGAGACGACCAGTGGCAGAACTCCGTGGTGATAGGCCCTGGGGCATATTTCTCTAGGGGTGCCGTTTTGCTCCTCCCCTTTATCACGTGTAATGCATTTACTGTTTTGACTTCTAGTGGGAATTTCTTCTGTTCCCTAGTGCTTTGCTTGCGGGGCTTGTCCTCGTCTTCGCTTGGTGTATCCTGCCCCTTGTGTTCGGCGTTGAGCATGCCGGACTGCTTGAAGACCCAACATTCTCTATGGGTATGATTTGCAGGTTTACCAGGGGTGCTATGGATCTGACATATTTGGTCCAGAATTTTGTTTAGGCTGGACAGTTCGTCTCTGTTGCCTTTGGAGGGCGGCTTTTGCTGACCTGGCCGAGAGCTTCTGAATTCGGCATTTACCGCCGTGCTCTTCGGACTGTCTTCTTTATTCCGGCGCTTGTTTTTGCTGCGTCGTGATTTCCCGTTTCCATCCCTGACTTCGGATGTGCTTGGGTCGCTGGTGCTGCATCGGGCTAACCAGCTGTCCTCGCCTGCGCAAAAGCGGGTCATGAGGCTTGTTAATCCTGCCATTGTTCTTGTCTTTTCTTGGCCAAGGTGTCTGGCAAGCCACTCATCTCGAACGCTGTGCTTGAAAGCTGCTAAGGCTTCGGCATCCGGACAGTCGACTATTTGGTTCTTTTTAGTAAGAAACCTGTTCCAAAGCTTTCGGGCTGACTCTTTGGGTTGTTGAGTTATATGACTCAGATCGTCTGCATCCGGTGGTCGGACATAAGTCCCTTGAAAATTTGCCTGAAAAGCGTCTTCGAGCTCTTCCCAGCTTCCAATGGAGTTTTCGGGGAGGCTTTTAAGCCAGTGCCGAGCTGGCCCTTTGAGCTTGAGGGGTAAGTACTTGATGGCGTGGAGATCGTCTCCCCGAGCCATATGGATATGGAGGATGTAGTCCTCAATCCAGACCCCGGGGCCTGTTGTTCCGTCGTACGCCTCTATGTTTACGGGTTTGAATCCCTCTAGAAATTCATGGTCCAGCACCTCATCGGTGCGGCACCCCTGTATTTGGGTGTACCTTGGTGTTCGGATGTTTGCTGTGTTGCATTGCATGCTGGAGCGCGCGTGCGTGGTACGTAGATGGATCTGGTTGTGCCGTCCTTTTGATGCGAGCCCTTGCGTGGATCGCGTACTGGCTTATGTGTGGCGTTGGATGCCGCTCTATCTTGGCCACGAGGTCGTCTATCCGACTGGATGGCCATTTTATTTTTTAATTGCGGAGGATCTAAGGCTTCCTCATCGAATTCAGGTAGCAACTTTCGCTTCGGGTAGCTCTTGGTGTGGCGATTACTGTCGTACTTCGCTGCGGTGTTGAGTACTTCACTCCATCTGATTTTGAGTGTGTCTTGTGCATCCCTGAGCCTTTGCTTCTTGTAAGTGCATCTAGTGCCACCCCTAGTTGGTTTTGGAGTATTGATGACAAACCTAGTTGAGGGACTAATGTGTTTGTGAGAATTGCAGGATAATACAGGTAGAAGTCCCTCATTGATTCGGTTTTACTACCAGAGATGACCCCTAAAAATGTATGAAGACATTGAAGACAAAGGTGGTACATGAAGATATTCACTTTGAAGACTATGACAAAAGAAGACACATTATGAAGCATATGGAGCTCGAAGACTTAGATCTTTCGTAGTTCTTTTTCTTTTGTGTTGAGTCATAGGAACCACCGTACTGTTAGGTGGGGTCCAGGAGAACAAGTCAGAATGACTGAAGTGATGCCTAAATCAAAAACCTATGTCTTCGAGTGAAGACAATGAGAGCGAATCTTGTCCAGAGCCGGACAAGTCAGCTTTGCTTGTAGCCCAAGTAAAGTTGCCATGAGAGTTCGAAATCTGACCGTTGAGACATGTGTTAGTTCCATAGTGACCCAGGGTCATTTCGGACAAATCAGGTCGGGTTGCCAAGTGGCTATAAATAGCCCACCCCCACAACCATAAACGGTTGGCTGCTCAGATTTCAGTGCACGACTTTTGTCGATTGAGAGCAACCCACCTCGAATCCTTTGATAGAAAATTCCTAGCGAGGAGAAAATCCCTAACCACCCAGAGCCAGAGTAAATTGGGCATCACTTAAGTCTTCTTGTCTGTGTGATCTGAAGACTTATTACACTTGAGGACTGTGAATCCTCCAGACGGTTAGGCGTCGCGTTTAGAGCATCCAAGAGACATTGTGGATCGCCAGTGAACGAAGTTTGTGAAGGTTTGGGAGTCTACCTTGAAGACTTACCAGAGTGATTGGGCGAGGACTAAGTGACCTTAGCTCAAGGAGAATACGGTGAGGACTTGGTGTCCTGGACTGTGTGTTCAGGACTGGGTGTCCGGGACTGTGTGTCCTAAGGTTTAAATACCTAGCCGCTCCAACTAGACGTACAGTTGTCACAGCAACTGGAACTAGTCCAACATATCATTGTCTTCAATGAGTCACTGGTTTCATCTTCACTTCCTTTTCTTACTGTTACACATTGTGAAGCCATTGCATGCTTGCTTTATCTTTTGTCTTCACTACGTGAATGTATGATCTGTTTGGCTTCATAACTTCTTCCTACCTGATCCTTATTACACTGCAGCTGTTTGTTATTGTGCTTTCACTCTATTGAATACATGACCATGGCTGGCCTAGTGTAATCTAACTTCCGCTGCATAGTAATAGGCATAATCTTAACTGTTTGTCTTCATAACTCCCACGTTTTGAAGACTTCCATAAAAATCGTCTATTCACCCCCTCTAGTCGATATAACGCACTTTCGATATAACGCACTTTCGATTTAACCACCTGGAGTTTTAGCTATGTCGACTGCAGGGATAATCAAAGTCTCTGCTGCTTGCCCCGTCTTCGATGGAACTGAATATCCCTACTGGAAGAATAAGATGCGCATGCATCTTGAAGCTATTGACGTCGACCTATGGTATGTCGTCGAGAACGGCGTTCCCAAGGCTGGAGAAGGTGTCACTGCTGCTGATGTCAAGAAGTTCACTCAACTGGACTCTACTGCCAAAACTATCATCTGTGGTCATTTGACAAAAGGACAGTATGGCCGTGTGAGTGCCTTGAAGACATCCAAGCTGGTCTGGGACTGGCTCTCCAAGGTCAATGAAGGCGTCTCAACCCAGAGAGATCAAAGAATCAGTGTTCTTCGCAACCTCTTCAACCGCTTCAAGAGAAATGACAATGAGAATGTCCAGCACACATTTGACCGGCTCACTGACATCACAAATGAGCTTCAAGCCCTCGGCGCCACTGAGATCACCAAACATGAAATCGTCAAGACGCTGCTGAGATCACTTGATAGTTCGTTTGACATCCTGGCCCTGATGATTCAAGAACGTCCTGATTTCAAGACACTCGATCCGTCTGATATACTTGAGAGGCTCAACACACATGAGTTTCAGCTTTCTGAGAAAAGAGATATCTATGGTCCAAACTATGGGCGAACTCGTGCCTTGAAGGCAAAAGCTGTTTCCTCATATGAAGAAGAATCTGACTGCAGTTCTGATGATCCTGAAGACATTGGAAGAGAACTTGCAATGCTAGTGAAGAAGTTCCAAAAATTCACCAAGAAGAAAGGCTTCAGAAAATCTTCACGATCAAGCTCAAGGAATGATGAAGCTTCTGCTCATGACTACAAGAAGAAAACATGTCACAAGTGCAAGAAAACTGGACACTTCATCTCTGAGTGTCCACAGTGGGACAATGAGAACAGAAGGAAGAAGAAGAGCAAGGAATATGATTCTGACGACAAGAAGAAGAAGAAATACTTAAAGTGTTCTTCCAAGTCTTCCTCAAAGTCTTCATCACACAAGAAGAGATCATCTGGCAAGGCACGTGCGTTTGTTGGCAAGGAGATGGATCCAGAGGAGGAGTCCTCTTCTGAGGAGGCGGAGGTGGAGTCTGAGGAGGAGTCTGATTCTGGCATTGCGAGTCTGGCTACAGCATACGTCGCCAAGTACATCTTCAACACTGAAGACAATGACTTCATCACCGACGCTGATGCAAATGACAAGAACGACTCCACTCCTACCTACTGCTTCATGGCACTCGGTGCCAAGGTAAACACACGCACTACTCGCTATCAAACATCTAGTGACGATGACTCTGACTGTGATTCAAAACCCAGCTACAAAACACTTGCTAAAATTGCAACTGAACAATAGAAAGCTATGGAACATATTCAAAAATTGTTAGACAGAAGCGATGATCTGTTGGGTGCTGAAATGACTCGATCTGAATCCTTAATTGAAGACATAAAAAATCTTCACGTTAAGTATCAGGAACTTGAGGATCGTCTTGATACTCTCTCAACAACTCATGAAAAGCTTTCCTATGATTATCTTCAAAGGAAGCAAGAACTTGAGAAATTGAGAGCGGCTCATGAAGATCTTCAAAAGGAAAACGAGTCACTTCATGCCGAACAGATCAGTCCCGCTCAGGAAGGATTTGAACCACCATGTCTTAAATGCATTGAGCGTGATAATGCTACTTCTATTGCTGAATGTTCCACTGCTACTGCTGTTGCAATATCTTCAACTTTTGATGTGGTAACTAACCCCTCCGCCGAGGATACCACTGCTATTGCTGATGAGAATACTAGGTTGAAGACATTGCTTGAAACAGGGATGTACAAAAGTCTTAAAGGACATCAGACATTATGTGATGTCCTCAAGAAGCAGATTCTGAACCGAAACCCTAGGAAAGAGGGTGTTGGGTTCGTAAGGAAAATAAATGCAGATGGCTCTTACTGGAAACCTGAGCAGTACCCCAAAACCACATGGGTTGCTGCAAAGGAACTTTCAGCAGATCCATCCAATTTATCTGGCTTCACTTGTGCTAACCCCATTATCATTGATGAATCCTTTGATGCAAACTATAAACTGTTTAAGAATCAGAATGGTGAAGTGTTTGCCAGGTACATTGGTACTAACTGCAAGAATGGACCGCCTATGAAGAAGATCTGGGTTCCGAAAAAGTGTCTGGAAAATCTTCCTGTGAATGTCTTCATGACACCTCACTTGAAGAAGACCAACCTCAGACCAAAGGCTTCATATGGACCAAAGGCTTCATACAAACAGAGGACTCACCTGAGTCACACTAACGCAAACGTTTTGCAGGGAAACCATACTCAGGCATATGAATATGAGAGTGGTTCTTCGAACCATCATGTTCATATGACCAAAAATTATTCTGCTTATTCCTATGAGTATTATTGTTCACCTGCTAGACTGTTTGCTAAGGCTTCAAAGCCAAAATTCTCAGATGCTGCACTTAGACTTATTGCTTCTAAGCCACCCTTGAAGATGTGGGTGGTTAAGAAAGCTTAACTCTCTTTTGCAGGGTAAGGTCTCCAGCAGAAAAACAAAATCTTTTGACGCTCTTGCTGGGGACCTTAAAAATCTTGTGGGGCGCAAGATAAAATGCCCAAATGGCATCGTTATGTACCTCATTCCTGAATCGCATGCTACTTTCCCTATTAGTTTTAATCTGGATCTAAGTTTTCATAACCCACTGGTTCGTCAAATGTTTATGCTTCACAATTCTCTTCGTGAAGCCTATCCCCCTAACTGCACTGTAGGGTACGACACCAGCAACTTCAAAGTCTTCAGAATGGATTATTGACAGTGGGTGTACAAATCACATGACTGGCAAAAGAAGCCTTCTTATGGACTCAACATTACGTCCATCCGACAAGAGCCACATCACATTTGCTGACACTGGTAAAAGTAAGGTATTGTGTCTAGGTAGAGTTGCAATCTCAAAGGATCAACACATGGATAAAGTCATGCTTGTTGAATCACTTGGCTTCAACTTAATGTCTGTCTCAATGCTTTGCGATTTGAATATGATCGTAATGTTTGGAAAATATCGTTGCCTGGTACTAATGGAATCTGACAAGTCTCTAGTGTTTGAAGGGTATTGGAAAGGTGATTTGTACGTGGTAGATTTCTCAGCAGGGCCACAACTTGCAGTATGTCTTCTTGCAAAAGCTTCAGAATGCTGGCTTTGGCATCGGAGGCTTGGGCATGCTGGCATGAGGAACCTCCACACCCTTGCAAAGAAGAAGCATGTCATAGGCATCGAGGGCGTCAAGTTCAAAAAAGATCACTTATGCGGTGCCTGTGAAGCAGGGAAGATGACAAGGGCAAAACATCCTTCGAAGACAATCATGACTACTACACAACCCTTCGAACTGCTTCACATGGATCTTTTCGGTCCCACTCACTACTCAACTTTTACTACTTCTGCTTGCCTCTATGGCTTTGTCATTGTTGATGATTACTCATAATCCTTTACAAGACTGAAGTGCAGGATTTCTTCAGACGCTTCGCCAATCGAGCTATGAACAATTTTGGCGCCAAGATAAAGCACATCAGAAGTGACAATGGCACTGAATTCAAGAACACTGGCCTTGATACATATCTTGATACCTTGGGCATCACACATGAATTCTCAGCTCCGTACATGCCACAGCAGAATGGCGTCGTCGAACGCAAGAACAGAACACTCATTGAGATGGCCAGAACAATGCTAGATGAATACAAGACTCCAAGAAAATTCTGGACTGAAGCCATTGACACTGCATGCCATACAATCAATCGTGTTTATCTTCACAAGCTTCTGAACAAGACATCTTATGAACTCCTAACTGGCAAGAAGCCAAATGTCAGTTACTTCAGAGTATTTGGAGCAAGGTGCTGGATCAAGGACCCACACCACACCAAAAAGTTTGCACCAAAAGCACATGAGGGCTTTATGCTTGGATATGGAAAGGATTCGCACTCCTACAGAGTCTTCAATCTCTTTCATTACAAAGTGGTTGAAACAGTGGATGTGCGATTCGATGAGACAAATGGTTCACAAAGAGAGCAACTGCCAAATGTGCTAGATGAAATTCCAGCTAATGAATCAATCAAGCTTATGGGAACTGGAGAGATTATACCTTCTGAAGCTCATCTTGAAGAAGAACTTATCATCTCAGCACCTGATCAACGTGAAGACATTTCTCAGCCTGAAGACATTCCTCCCAACAACAACACAGATCAGCAAGAGCAAAGTCTTCGCCCTGTACATCCTCGTGTTGCCAATGAAGTGCAGATTGACAGAATAATTGACAGCATCAATGCACCTGGTCCACTCACTCATTCAAGGGCAACTCAGTTAGCAAATTTCTGTGGGCACTTCGCATTCGTATCAATATCAGAACCCAAGAAAGTTGAAGAAGCCTTCATGGAACCTGAATGGATTCAAGCTATGCAAGAAGAGCTTCAACAGTTTGAACTGAATAATGTATGGGAACTGGTCAAGCGTCCTGATCCATGGAAGCACAACATAATAGGCACCAAATGGATATACCGCAACAAGCAAGATGAGCATGGTCAAGTTGTCAGAAATAAAGCTCATCTCATTGCTCAAGGATATACTCAAGTGGAGGGCATTGACTTCGATGAAACATTTGCTCCTGTGGCTAGGCTTGAAGCCATACGCATACTGCTGGCCTATGCGAGTCATCATAACATACTTCTATATCAAATGGATGTGAAAAGTGCCTTTCTCAATGGCAAGATTGAAGAAGAGGTGTATGTTGCACAACCACCTGGCTTTGAAAATCCAAAACATCCTAACATGGTATACAAGCTCAACAAGGCACTGTATGGCCTCAAACAAGCCCCTAGGGCCTGGTATGACACACTCAAGTACTTCCTGAAGAGCAAAGGCTTCATACCTGGTTCCCTGGATCCCACTCTTCTCACGAAGACATATGATGGTGAACTATTTGTGTGCCAAATATATGTGGATGACATTATCTTCGGCTGCACAAATCAGAAGTACAGTGAAGAGTTTGGATATATGATGCAAGAGCAATATCATATGTCCATGATGGGGGAGCTGAAGTTCTTCCTTGGCCTTCAAATACGACAACAACGCAATGGCATCTTCATATCTCATGAGAAGTATCTCAAAGATTGCCTGAAGAAGTTCGGTATGCAAGACTGCAAAGGCTTCACAACACCAATGCCAGCCAAACATCATCTAGGTCCTGACGACAATGGTAAAGAGTTCGATCAAAAGGTATACCGCTCCATGATTGGGTCTTTGCTTTATTTATGTGCATTTAGGCCAGATATTATTCTTAGTGTTTGCATGTGTGCTCGATTTCAAGCTGCACCAAAGGAGTCGCATCACTTAGCTGTGAAACGAATTCTTTGATATTTGGCTCACACCCCAACTCTAGGATTATGGTATCCAAAGGGCTCAGAGTTTGATTTGGTTGGATTTTCGGATGCTGATTATGCTGGTGACAAAGTTGATCGCAAGTCTACATCAGGCACATGTCACTTTCTGGGACGATCACTTGTATGTTAGTCTTCAAAGAAGCAGAACTATGTATCTCTCTCCACTACTGAATCTGAATACATTGCTGCTGGATCTTGCTGCGCTCAGCTTCTGTGGATGAAGCAAACACTCAAGGACTATGGCATTCATCTGAAGCAAGTGCCACTTTACTGCGACAACAAAAGCGCCATCAAGATTGCCAACAACCCAGTTCAGCACTCAAAGACAAAGCACATTGAAATTCGTCATCACTTTCTCAGAGATCATGTTGTGAAGGAAGACATTGATATCATACACGTCAACACTCAAGAGCAATTGGCAGATATCTTCACCAAGCCCTTGGATGAGAAGAGATTTTGCAAGTTACGGTGTGAGCTAAATATCTTGGAATCCTCAAATGTTCTGTGATCAGGCACACATCCTAACACTTATGCATATTGATGACTTAGATGTGCAACACGCAAAGTAAAGTATATCTTCATTCAATGAAGACATACATTCTAAGTGTGAATACATTAATGTGGAATTTGACTTCGGAGCGCCACGATAATTGTGCGCCGTGTCTGGGTCTAATACTTCCTATACGGTGGGTAACGCCACCACCAAACGTTCTATTTTGAAGTGTTTCACTCATGGCGTTACCTTGCAATATCTTCACATTTGGTTGTCTTCACATTTGGTTTGGCTTCGAACATGTCTTCATGATTATCTTCACTATGTTGCTTGTATATATATATATATATATATATATATATATATATATATATATATATATGCTAGTGTTCTGTCCTCTACAGCATTCACTTATAGCTATGTCTTCGTGTTGAATCTTTTGAACTAAGTGAATGTGATCGGACCCCAAACTTCTCTATGCTTTCTATCTCAAACTCTATCTCTCTAAGTCATATGCATTCTATTGAAACTGTCGAATGTCTTCACTGCGTCCTTGTCAGCAGAAGATAAAGAGACAACCATAAAGTCCGTTTTCAATGCTCATTCCTCCACATAAAATCCGGAGAAGTAGGAACGACCGCCAGACAATCCAGGCGTGCGTGGGATGTGGAACTGCCCCCAAAATACCACATGATGGCCACGTACTACTCAAATGCGAATCGCCAAGGGCACCTGAGTAATAGCGCAGTGCCGCCCCTGCGCCTATAAGTTCACACTTACCGCGGTCATTATCTCCTTCTTCCACCCTCGCACGAACCCTAGCGCCACCGCTAGCTCTCGACGACGCCGGAGACGAAGTGCTTCGCTGCCGCAACCTCTCCAACGCCGTCCTCACACCGACCGCGGACATCGTCCTCTCCGCTGTCGCCGTAGGTGTTTTCCGTCGCCATGTTAGGGCACGGAGGACTGAATTGCTCGGCATCAACTCCCACTTCCGTCTAGCAGTTCTAAGTGTGGTAAATAAAACTTCTTTTTACAGCCCCTTCTGATCTTATGGTTCTGTCACTTTCTACCATAAGAAGTTTGTCTTCACACAAGTTAGATCTCTCAATCTGCATCTCATAACATGCCTAGTATATTCACTTGTGCTTCATAAAGTAGTTAGATTCCTCACTTGTACTGATCTGTGGGTTCGTACAAATCTGGAACCAACTTCTTATCTATGAGTGAATGTCTTCGCACGATGAGGTCAATGTCTTCTAAACTGATTAATCTTCAAAACCTTCTGAGAATGCATATGACCTCTTCCCCTTCCCTCGCACCTTAATGCTGTCACAAGTACATGTCCGTGGGAGAATCCTTCGGTTCTCATAGTCTGCATTCATTTGCAGAATTCCTACAGCATCACATAAACTCTCCTGAAGCCAGTTCTTGTTGGTCCAGAAAAAGAAAGCCTTTGAAGCCTTTCAAGTTAAAATTTATGGCTTCAGAAGCAGCAGCAAGGAAGGGGGGCAGACAGAGACGTGAAGGAACTTCCAAAGATCTGGCTGAAGACTTGGCAGAAATGTACAAAACAGATCCAGAAGAGAGCTATGGGCAGCGCAAGACCCGAATCCAATGGATTCGACGCTATTGGGAAGAACAGTGGTTCAAATACCGCTTCGTCACTCAGGAGTATGCTGAGAAATGTGCCATCAAGAAGCCATGGGGGGACATCTTATACAAGAATCTCGTACCCAAGACCAGAGATGAAGCCATTGCTCAAGGCTTCTACCCATGCATGGTCCGAGGACCACAGCCTGATGATGCGCATCCGTCTTCACTCCTCTGGTGTCGTGACGACAATCTCTTCAAGCGCAACTTTCAGTTTGCCCAACAGTCAGCGAAGCTAAACAAGAAGAAATTTGGGTTAGACTTCAACCCTGGTCCCTCCGCACCAAGGGCAGATGGCACACACGACGCCGAACCCAATGTCATCGGTCCGTTTGCCAATCTTGAGGGCCTGATCACCCACATCTTAGTCCAAGGGACTGCCGTAAATGACCCTCCAGCTGACTCTGAGTCTGATGAAGCTCCTGCTGTGCCGAATTCAAAGCAGACGAAGAAACCAAAAGCTTCAAAGCCGGCCCCTGCCTCAAAAATCTCAAGGGCGAAGCCATTGAAAACTGCACCTCCTGAAGTCAGTGTGCAGTCTGAAGACGTATCCCGCGTCTCCAAGCCCCAGGAGGAAAAAGAGCCCCAGCAACAAACATGCAAAGAGCTCACTGCTGCTGCCATTCTGCGCAGCGAAGCCTTTGATCTATCAAGCGATGAAGATCTGGGAGATGACGCTCTAGAGCAGCTTATCAAAAGCAAAGAAGAAGCTGAAATCTTCAACAATCTGCCTCTCTTTGATGTCGCCATCATCCACAACTTCATTGATGAATGGTTTGCCTCACTAGACATCAGCTTCGAAGATCTGCAGCTGCCCGTTGGCCTCAGCGTCGCCTTCCAAGGCACAATTGCTTCAGAATTGGCCATTGCTCAGCGCATTGTTGAGCCAAAGCAGAAAATTGATCATGAAAAGGCTCAGTTCAAGAAGCACATGGCCAGGCTCAGCGTGCAGGAAGTGAAGAGTTTCAAAACCATGCTGCATGAGCTCAAGGAAAATTTTCTGAAGAAGCGTGCTGAAGCTCAGGGCTCACGTGAGCGGATGAAGTCTCTGGCAGAACGATGTGTGCAGGCCTACAATGAGGCCAAGAAGCGCAAGGCACTTGGGCGTCCTGGCATCGACCCCAAGATGGCCGCGAAGAAGAAGAAGTAGCCTGCTGTGAATGAACCAGAGGCACCAAGGCAAGAAGCGTTCCGATTGTCTTCCCCACCGCCACGACTGGCTCGAAGCCAAAGAGACGGTCAACTGCTTCTGGGCTCAAGAAGACACGGAATGCAGAGGCTGAAGCTAGAAAGAGGAAACACTCTGCAGCCTCTCCTTCTGACCCAACCAAGAAGAAGCGCAAGATCAAGAAAGCTCGGGCTGCTCCCACAGAGCCCTTGATGGTTGAACCCCTCTCTGTCATTCACCCCAATGCAGAACGTCAGCTGACAGTTCATGAGCCTGCTCCCACAGAGGCTCCTGAAGCTGAAGATATTCCAGCAGCCGACACCACAGCTGCTGAAGACATTGGTCGCCAGGACAATGTGCAAGATGATGCAGCCCTTCCTCAGCTTGAAACAAGCGAACTCATCAGCATTGGTCGTCCTCTGACGCCAATGGCACAAGATGCGTCATGGGCGGATCGCCCTCAGGAGGAAGAAGACCTTAAGGCCCAGCCCAGTCCAACCCCACAAGCGTCGTCTGTGTTTCGTAGGCTTCGCAAAGGTTCTAGGCCTCAAGTCCATACTGCAGAAATTCCGGCTACATCAGCCGAAGACAATGAAGAAGCACCACCAGAACCCACTCCCCCGCTCCATCAAGATGCAGTTCTCCAGGAGAACGTGCCTGAGTTTGCTCCTCCAACTACACAAGCAGAGGAAGAAAATGTTGCTGCTGCCACCACAAACACTGAAGCCAATGTGGAGCCCGCCCCACCAAATGCTTCAGCGGACAGCGAAGCTACTAAGCCAGACACTTCTGTTCCTGAGTCTGCTGCAGGTCCTCAATTTGATTATCATGTTGAGCACATGCCTCATGTCCAAAAGCCAGTCCCAAGGCTTCCAAGGTTCCCAGGTCCTGCATCAGCACCTGGCTCCTTTGACATAAATAGCTTCAAGGCAGACAATACATTTTTCAACAGCTCCAAGAACCCCTATTCAAGGGAAAGGATTGTATCAGATAGGTTTTGGAGCTATCCTCAGCGCAGCTACTACTCAAGCATCCTATACAACCAAGGTCGCATCTTCCCACACAAGCGCCTTGAGGTTGAAGCCATTGCTGGTCTGCCCTGTCTTGAGGAAGCTTTGGATTGCTTTAGGCAAGTGGGTCTGCTGCCGTTTGTGACTGATGAAGAGCACTAGGATGAAGAGCTTCTGCTTCAGTTCTATGCCACCCTCCATATAAAAGGATACAACAGAGATCCGAAGACTTGGGTCCTGGAGTGGATGGCCGGCAATGTCCATCATGAAGCCAATGCATTTGATATCATTGAGCTCACCGGCCTGCCCACTCCTGGCGAATTCTTCGAGGAAGGCTGTAAACTACATTCTGAAGCTATTGAGAGCATATTCCAGAGGCCTCAACCAAATATGAGTCAGATGCTCTCAATGATGAAGCCATTGCCTCAGGATGCACCCTATCCAACTGAGTTCTTCGTTGAAGACTTTGAGTATCTGCCCAGGACCATATATCACATCATCCGGTGGACTCTCTGGCCCATTAAGGGACACTCACCACATGCCAAGATTGAGGGTGCAATGAAGACTCTCATATTCTATATCCTGCATGGCAAATGCTTCAACGCATAGGATCTCTTCATACACCAACTTGCAGCGTCAGGCTTAGAATTATTTGGTTTGAAGTTCTATGCTCCTTGGGTGATGAGGCTGATCAAACTGCACTCTGCGATCTCGTATCAGCCCTCTGCCCGAAACCATCGGATCTTCTTGCCAGATGTGGATACCTCTGCTGAAGCAATATATCCTGAGCCTAACAAGCAACCGATAAGTCTTCAGAATGCAGAACACCAGAGCTTCATGCAGAATGTTGAAGGTGTTGAAGCCATATCCAGGGTATATCCGTTGGCTGGCACTACACCTGCACCAGCATCTACTGAAGCCACAGACAGCACAAATGCTCCAAGACCCAAGAAGTGTGCTCGTGTCCTCAATGACCGAGAGCTTCTTGTGGCCCTTCACCAAAAGCAAGATAGGCATCATGACTGGCTAAAGCGTCAGATGAAGAGCCTCTTGGTGGATGTCAATCGTCTTTGAAACCTAGCCACCAAGAATGCTTTCGTTACACATGAAACGTGCCGTCGTACATGGAAAGGGCTCTCAATGATATGCACTGAAGCTGAACTTGAAGAGGATGGCTTCACAGAGCGCTTCAAGTTTGACACCACACCTCCTAGAAGGGCTGTGATGCGCAACACACCATCACTTGAAGACTCTGAGTTTTCATCATCTGCTGCCACAATCACTGCCAGAATCATTGATGAAGACGATGATGCTACATCACCGCCACCTGCTTCAGCACCTCCAAGCTCTGCACCGCCAAACAACTCCACCGACCCTGCTGCGCCTAGGAACGCGTAGAAAACTCTATGTCTTCAAACCTTTTTGGTCATTACTGACAAAAGGGGGAGAAGCATATGATGTTTATAGTCTTCAAGCGGGTCAATATGGGCGGGTGCCTTATGTTTTGTTATATTTTTCTTCGTGTTTACAACTCTTGTTTTTGCTTCATTTGGTTCTTTGAGTTGTAAACACTAAAACTCGATGGTCGTCTGCTACTTGTTTGCCACTCTATTTGCGAAGATAAATTCCGCATGTGCGACGATAAATTCCGCACTTATCTCATTCTGCAGACGCCCATTTTCCATTATGCATGTCATTATCTTCATATACTTTCACATGCATAGTGGATTGTCATCATAAGCTGAAGTGGATCTCCACAAGTACAACCTGCCATGTGCATTTGCATTCCAAAAGCAAATTAACTTATATGCACATCTTCAGGGGGAGCCCTTGCAACTTATGAAGACAATTCCTTTACAATTTCAAAGACTATATTCCCCGTTGAAAACTTCAACTAGTTTGTCATCAATCACCAAAAAGGGGGAGATTGTAAGTGCATCTAGTGCCACCCCTAGTTGGTTTTGGAGTATTGACGACAAACCTAGTTGAGGGACTAATGTGTTTGTGAGAATTACAGGATAATACAGGTAGAAGTCCCTCATTGATTCGGTTTTACTACCAGAGATGACCCCTAAAAATGTATGAAGACATTGAAGACAAAGGTGGTACATGAAGATATTCACTTTGAAGACTATGACAAAAGAAGACACGTTATGAAGCATATGGAGCTCGAAGACTTAGATCTTTCATAGTTCTTTTTCTTTTGTGTTGAGTCATAGGAACCACCGTACTGTTAGGTGGGGTCCAGGAGAACAAGTCAAAATGACTGAAGTGATGCCTAAATCAAAAACCTATGTCTTCGAGTGAAGACAATGAGAGCGAATCTTGTCTAGAGCCGGACAAGTCAGCTTTGCTTGTAGCCCAAGTAAAGTTGCCATGAAAGTTCGAAATCTGACCGTTGAGACACGTGTCAGTTCCTTAGTGACCCAGGGTCATTTCGAACAAATCAGGTCGGGTTGCCAAGTGGCTATAAATAGCCCACCCCCACAACCATAAACGGTTGGCTGCTCAGATTTCAGTGCACGACTTTTGTCGATTGAGAGCAACCCACCTCGAAGCCCTTTGAGAGAAAATTCCTAGCGAGGAGAAAAGCCCTAACCACCCAGAGCCAGAGTAAATTGGGCATCACTTAAGTCTTCTTGTGTGTGTGATCTGAAGACTTATTACACTTGAGGACTGTGAATCCTCCAGACGGTTAGGCGTCGCGTTCAGAGCATCCAAGAGACATTGTGGATCGCCAGTGAACGAAGTTTGTGAAGGTTTGGGAGTCTACCTTGAAGACTTACCAGAGTGATTGGGCGAGGACTAAGTGACCTTAGCTCAAGGAGAATACGGTGAGGACTTGGTGTCCTGGACTGTGTGTTCAGGACTGGGTGTCCGGGACTGTGTGTCCTAAGGTTTAAATACCTAGCCGCTCCAACCAGACGTACAGTTGTCACAGCAACTGGAAATGGTCCAACATATCATTGTCTTCAACGAGTCACTGGTTTCATCTTCACTTCCTTTTCTTACTGTTACACATTGTGAAGCCATTGCATGCTTGCTTTATCTTTTGTCTTCACTACGTGAATGTATGATCTGTTTGGCTTCATAACTTCTTCCTACCTGATCCTTATTACACTGCAGCTGTTTGTTATTGTGCTTTCACTCTATTGAATACATGACCATGGCTGGCCTAGTGTAATCTAACTTCTGCTGCATAGTAATAGGCATAATCTTCACTGTTTGTCTTCATAACTCCCACGTTTTGAAGACTTTCATAAAAATCGTCTATTCACCCCCCTCTAGTCGATATAACGCACTTTCACTTCTACTTTTTCAGACTCTTTGCCGTGGCAACAAGCCTTTGGTGGACATTCTGTTGCTCCGGGTGCCTGTCCGATGTGATGTCGTCCGGACTGTTGTCTTCGACGGAGTCGGGTTGTTCGGTTTGATTCTCCGTGTTGCCCTGGTTGGGCGACGGTTCACCCTGCTCTATCGCTGGGTCTATATGACCACTATTTCTGTTGAGGCGGGATTTGGGGCGGTGCTTGCGCCGCCGCTTTGACTGCTTCTCGAGGGGACAACCCTTCATTGCGTCCTTCTGTTCCTCGTCATCGTTTTCTTTGGGTGTGTCCACCATGTATACATCATATGATGAAGTGGGCTTCCAGTGCACTGTGGGCGATGGTTCCTTTTCTTCTCCTGCATCGTCGTCCATACCGTCGATGTCTTCGGAGTCAAGGTCGAGCATGTCAGTCAAATCGTCGACAGTGGCTACTAAGTGGGTGGTGGGTGGGCGGCGAATTTCTTCGTCATCCGCATCCCCATCCTGCCGGACATAGTTCAGCCAGGATTCTCCTGACAAGGCGAGAGACCTTAATGAGTTTAGTACGTCGCCGAAGGGCGAGTGCTGAAAAATATCCGCGGAGGTAAACTCCATGATCGGCTCCCAATCGGATTTGATTGGCACGGGCGCAGGCGGTCCGGAGTTCGTGGCCGGGGAAGGATCCGGCAGAGTGGCATCACGGCTCTCGTGAAGTGTAAGGTCGATATTCGGCTCGATCGCCGATGAGAGTGCGGCCTCCATGGCGGGGTCTATCCACCCGCCCACAGAAGGCGCAGCTGGCTCCGAGTTGAGGGTCAGAGCGGTTACCGGTGCGATCTCCTTGACACTGTCCGATGGCAGAGCTAAATCATGCTCATCATGGTCGTGTGGCACACTAGGTAGGGGCTCGAATCCGTCGAAGATCAAGTCTCCGCGGATATCGGCAGTGTAGTTTAAGCTTCCAAACCTGACCTGATGGCCAGGGGCGTAACTCTCGATCTGCTCCAGATGGCCAAGCGAGTTGGCCCACAGTGCAAAGCCGCCGAATACAAAGATCTGTCCAGGGAGAAAAGTCTCACCCTGGACTGCATTGCTATCGATGATCGAAGGAGCCATCAAGCCTAACGGCGACGACACAGAGGAACTCTCAATGAAAGCACCAATGTCGGTGTCAAAACCGGCAGATCTCGGGTAGGGGGTCCCGAACTGTGCGTCTAAGGCAGATGGTAACAGGAGGTAGGGGACACGATGTTTTACTCAGGTTCGGGCCCTCTTGATGGAGGTAAAATCCTACGTCCTGCTTGATTATTCTTGACAATATGAGTAGTACAAGAGTTGATCTACCACGAGACCGGAGAGGCTAAACCCTAAAAGCTAGCCTATGGTATGATTGTATGGTGTCCTACGGACTAAAACCCTCCGGTTTATATAGACACCGGAGGGGGCTAGGATTACACAAGGTCGGTTACAAAGGAGGAGATATACATATCCGTATTGCCTAGCTTGCCTTCCACGCCAAGTAGAGTCCCATCCGGACATGGGACGAAGTCTTCAATCTTGTATCTTCATAGTCCAACAGTCCGGCTGTCCGGAGACCCCCTAATCCAGGACTCCCTCAACGAGGGTTGACTGGTTTGGCTGCGGTGTGAGGCTGTCGTCGCCGTAGAATAACAGGGGTTGTGGGTGAGTAGAGGGATGGCCTGGCCAGAGGCTGGAGTAGGGTGGGGCGGTCAGGCCTGCGCGGCAGCAGAGCCAGCCACGGGAGGTAGGAGCAGGTGGCACGATCAGCGCTGGTTTGGGCGGCTGGAGCAAGAAGACCATAGGTTGAAGAAGCACTACAGCCATTGGATGGACATCATACGGTCAATGGAGCTAGAATCTTTCATATTGACTATGTTGACAAAGCCCTCCGTCCGTGTCAACTTAGTAGGCCCACAAGTCAGCCTCCCACTATAGTGAGTCCAAGCTAGCAGGGGGGCATTCATTTTTGTGTGCGTAATAAGGAGGCACTTCCTTGCGTGCGAAGATATAGCTGGTGGGTCTGAGCGGTCAGGGGGGAACTTTTTTCTCGCGAAATACAAAGGCCCTTTCGGTGGGTCCCAGTTGTCCGATGGAGGAATCATTATTTAGCACGTAATAAGGGCACTTCCTTGTGTGCGGCCGTGGACCCAACTGTCAACCTCTTCACGTACAATCCTCTTTCGATGGATGTCGTTCGTTGACCATGTTGACCACGCCGCACCGAGAGCTCCAGGGCGGTGGACGATGGCGAGGCCTAGGAAGGGAATGACCCAGAGCCAGGGAAGACTCGGCAGTGGTTGCCCACGTAGTGGGGAGTACGAGGGTTTACTGGTTCAGCTGCCATCGCCGGTAAATAACAAGAGGTGTGGGTGAGTAGAGGAATGGCCTGGCCAACTATGGAGTAGGGTGGGGCAGTGCGGCCTGTGCGGCAGCATAGCCAGCCACAGGAGACGGGAGCAGGCAGTCCCACTAGCGCTGGTTTGGGCGGCTGGAGCAAGAAGATCAAATATTGAAGAAGCAACACGGCCGTTGGATTAACATCCCACGGTCACTATTGCTAGAATTGTTTTTGGACTAAGTTGACAAAGCCTTTCGTACACGTCAACCTAGTAGACCCACAAGTCAACCTCCAAATCTGTCCCAAACAGCATACAACCCAAAATTTCTAGCCAGATTCAAATTAATTTAAAAACTAAACACACCTTAATTTAAATCCAATAAATTTTACCCGCACAAAAAGAATGAAATTTAAAATATCAAAATCGGAAAGAAAAAAGTATTTTGGAACTAATTTCCTGTTTGTTGTATTTTTTTCATTTTACAGCCCATTTATTATTATGTATAGCCCATTTTCTGGACAAGCCCGAATGCATCCCTCCTCGTCTTGAAAGATTTCCGGACCAGCAGGGCGTAGAAAAGCAAGTAGGCCTATGTTGGTTATTCTGCAAAAAACAAAATAGCTGGGCTAGCCGTTTTTAGAAAGGAAAAAAATTGGGCTAGTCATGTGGTAAACATATGAAATAAAAGCCTGGGTAGACGGGCGACAGCTCCCGCACAACCCAGTTGATACCCTTCTCCGTGCCGAAAATAATAATACTGCGCGTGCTGCTGGGTCCCGGGTGTCTGCCTCTCCTTGTGCAGTTATCTCTCTTATTGACTATGTTGATAGTGGCGTGCAACCCAGATGTCGGGAAACAATCAGGAGGAACCTTTTTTCTTGTAATAA
Organism: Triticum dicoccoides; assembly: GCF_002162155.2. Taxonomy (NCBI): domain Eukaryota; kingdom Viridiplantae; phylum Streptophyta; class Magnoliopsida; order Poales; family Poaceae; genus Triticum; species Triticum dicoccoides. The sequence goes on along the minus strand of NC_041388.1, from coordinate 496,054,369 downwards.
AGGAGGCACTTGCTTGCCTACTGCCATGATCATGGTGGGTCCCTACTGTCATCCTCACCATGCACAGTAATCTCCTTATTCCTCTCGGTTGTTGACCATGTTGACAACATCGGAGGGCGGCACCGCGGCGAGCGAACCAAGGCGGAGGACGATGGTGAGGCCTCGAACGGGAACGAACAGGAGCCGGGGAAGATGCGCGGAGTTTTAGCCTCTAATGTGGCCACGATGCGAGCACGGCAGCACAGCCAACCGTGGGAGGCGGGAGCAGGCGGTCCCGCCGACACTGGTTTGGCTTTGTCGGCTGGAGGAAGAAGAGACTGAAGAAACACGATAGACATTGAATGTCAATCCAACAGTCAAGGTTGGCATAATCGTTTGTTTACTAAGCCGGCACCTAAAATACTTATATATATATAGAAAGAAAAGAAAAACTGGGCTCGGTCGTCTGATAACATTCCCGAAACTGCGATCGTTCGATCTTGCGTCGCAACTAAAACTGTGAGGAAAATGCATTTGTCTGCCGTCCTCCTCCCAGGGAACGTTTGCCACATAAGTGACTAGCACCCTTGGTTTTCAACCGAGAGGTCTTGGGTTCGAGTCCCAGGAACCCTCAATTTCGTACTCCTTCCTTCCTCGCAAAAAAGAGAGAAAGAAAATCAAAGACTTGAGAAGGCGTACAGAACAAGCTAGTGTACCAATAAAGAGACGTTGTTGAGTTTTAGAAAAAAGAGAGACGTTGTCTAATCCAAACCTAGACTATGACTATATATAGTGCTATGATACTCTGCAAGTAATGAATCTAACATATCCAATGTTCGCTTCTCCTCTTCTCTACTTACTCTGCCTAGCATCAGAAGCTCTGGCCGCAACAACCATGTTCGTTGGCGGCTCGTCCACCTGCTCTTCAGCAGGCAACAACCAGATATGCGCCAAGTCGCCACCCGTACCATCGCCTATGGGTCTCATCACACTCCCGCCAGCACACGCACCGCAGGCGGTTGCTCATCGCAACCCACTGCCGTTGGTGTGGTGCCACTGCTGCAAATTACGCAGAGTCATCCGTCGCGTCACAACCACAAACCTCAACCCTGGCCGAGCCTTTTAAAAATGCCCGAATCATGGGGTAATAATATGTTTAAGTGTTGTTCCACTGCTTTCAGTTGCTGATTTTTTTAATAGTTTGGTCGATGCTCTTCCAACTTGATTCTTGCAGAAAAGGGAAGATTCACGTGATTTGTATTTCTAGGAAGTTGCTGATGTGGGGGAATGAAACTACGCTAATTATTTGGTTAGCCGAGTAATCCCAGTACCAGCAGGTTGGGGTGTTGGACAAGTAACTGAAGGAACGGTAGAAGAGGAAAATGCAGAGCATAAGGTTAAAGATGCAATTGCTCTGATCATGGCCAAGCAATAGCTGCTGAATGGCCTTGACAACAATGAGGAGATGAAAAAGCTCGTGAAGATAATGGGAAAAATCGAGGTGCTCTGTAGGATGATTGTCTCTTTATTTGTAGTGTATGTAGCACTCGTGATGTATTCAGTGGCTATGACATGAACACTTTGCTGAAACTAGTAATGAATGAAACCTGTTTAGCAGTCTAGGCATAGTGTTGTGAACCAGGAGCGAAACTGGGCCTGGGGCAACTGGGGCTGTAGCCCCATGCGTGGCCCAACAAGCATCTATATTTATAGTAGAAAAAAATAAGAATACGGGATACATAGAAGCCCAGCCCCAGATTCCACGTACAAGCGTACAAGCCTTCAACCCATTAGCCCAACTGAATGATCGATCAGAGAACGAATCACCCAGTACACGGTTAATGCTTCAATCTCTCATCTGTAGCCTGATCATTCATAGAAAAAATATCCATCGCCTGATTGCGGCAACAGAGAAACCCTCGCGTCGCTCGAACGGAGAGTCCAAGGCCCCAAGCGCTGCATCGTCACCCTCGTCAAAGCGATTGGCAATTCCCTTCCGGGTCCGGCGTCCTGACAACCCGCCCACGGCCTGCCTCTTGTTCTTCTCCATCTGAATCCGAATTGCAGTGCAGGCACTCTGGCCACACATGTAACCTGTATCATCTAATTTTGTTTTCCCAATTTCCCTGATTCCGTTTATATCAACCAAGCTCAGTGAGTTATATTTACATAGTCAATTTTATTTTATTTGTTGTCAGAAAATTAGAAATACAAGATGAAGAAGAGGACCCGTACAAAAAATGAGGAAACACAAGGGTCTACAACCTCGTGGACTTGATGTTAATGGTGTAGTATGTTCTTTTTTTGTGCAAAATTTCATATGAACACTTGATTTAGTCTATGTCTAGAGTCTTGATTTGAAATACTTGATTTTATGTTTGTAGATTCATGTCCTTCTACTATTGCTGGTGAAGAAACAATGGCCTTGAATTAAGCAAGTCTTCACTAATTTGGTACCAAACCATGTTTGCAATGATGCACTTTGTTAAACTATTTGTTTTATGGATTTTTCTCTAGTTATAACAATGAATTTATATTTTGTTTTGAATCTGATTTTTTGGCATACTTATGACGCACATTGATGTGCATGGTATTTAATGTTATATTTAGTAAGTTAATTTTAGCCCTAGGATTTAGTCAGTTAGTTTTAGCCCTAGGCTTTGTAAAATCCTAGTTCCGCCTCTGTTGTGAGCATCTAATGATTTCTATTAACGGAAATCGGGGGTGTCCCCTTTTGCTCATAAATAAATAAATAGCAGAGGCCCTTTTGCTAATAAATAAATAAATTAGCGAAGGCCTTGTCGGGCCAGCTTTGTTCCCATTCGAAGACGTCGAGAAAATTGCAGTCCAACAACAAACTATGCCATCAAATACAAGTTTCGCAACCAAATATGAGTACAACTAAACAACAATGTCATCAGGTTTTAGTCATCCTATAATCACCACACAAATCAACATACATAATAAGTGATGTTCTCACAGCAAAATACTAAACAACAACTTCATCAGGTTTCAGTTGTCATAGCAAACACAATTTCACATAGTAGATAAAAAACGTCTTCTGACAGGCAAACATGACAAAAGCAATCTAATCATCATCCACAGTAGCAGCGTCAACATCTTCGCCATGTGTATCGGTCTGAATCGTAATTCCTCCCAGTGTCATCTTCTTCATCATCCTCAATGTCCTTGAACATTGGCTTCTTATTGATCAACTCTCGTATGTCCACAGCCTGACAGGCAATCTTTTCGCCAGCGTCATTGACGTGATGGTTCTCAAAGATATTAGGATCCTATGTGGAATCTTCTACATCAGGAGTAGTGTAAGAATCATCTTGTTGTGGAACTTCATTAAACGAATTCCTCTGCTCAAACCTTTGCAATACTCTCTAGTCAGAGCTACGTGCAAATGTGTCTTCGAAGAAAAATATCTGTGTTGCTTGATTTGCCAAAATAAAAGGCTCATAGGTCTGGTACGCCGCATTGACATTGATGGATTTGAAATAATCATCAGCACTGGGTTTTGCGATCCTGGAAAACAGGTTATACCAACGACAGCACAATAGAACCACACACCGATGAACCTCGAAACTGGAGATATACTGCAACTAAACAATGTCTATCATGTTAGCATACATTTCAATTTTCTCTTTGCCATACGTATTAGTGCTCATGATGGCACTGTTTTGTGTCTTCCTGCCTTCGTCACGTGCAAGGGTGTTGTAGCGCACATCTCCAACAACGCAAGATTCATAATGTCTTACCCGAGTATCAGGACCCATTACTAGTGCGTAAGGGGCATCATTAACTGCCTGCCCATCCTCCCACATCTTCTTAACCTAGGGTTAGAAAATAGAAAAGCTGATCATCTGTTGTACTCAATATATTAAAAAAACTAACAGTGCAATTCAGAAGCTTACATGGCTCTTGAACCATTTCGCAAATCCTGCCATAACCAGTTTGTCAATGTTCCTTGGATTTTGCGGCAGTAAATCCTTTTTGTAGATGCTGCACAACATAGTGATCGTATCAAACATCTAAATATATAAGAATGTGCTGCAAGTTTAGTAGATTACGATGTATAAGCTGCAGTACTTAGCACTTACTCGATATAAGGTAGAATCTCAGGACAATTATTCATCACATACCAAACCATTTTGTCCAACTCTTTATTTTGGTCGTCTTGTCGACTCTTCCCTGTAACTCGAATAGAACAATCAAAAACATTGAGCCTAGGATTGTTTTCAGCCACCTCTTTGCTAAGCTGATCAACTGTTTCAATGTATTTTGAGCAGTATGTCAACGCTTTTGTAGCAATGTAGGCCTCTGCAATGGAACCCTTGGGTCTAGCTCTGTTCCTAACATAGCAATTGAAAGTGCCTAGCCCCCTTTCAATAGGGTACATCCAACCATATTGTACTGGACTACTAAGTAGTGCCTCATTAGGTAGATGAACAGGCAAATGCACCATCACATCAAAGAAGGCTGGAGGATATATCTTCTCAAGATCGCATAGGATAGTTGGTATCTTGTCTCTAAGATTCTCCAAAGCATCTATCCTGATATTTCTACCACAGAGTTCCCTGAAGAATTGTCCCAACTCTTCAACTGCTCTGTGTAAGACAGGGCGGCCCAATCCTCTAAGGATATCAGGTAAAACCCTTTGAAGTAGGACGTGGCAGTCATGAGTTTTCAACCCTAGTAGCTCGTTTTCATCTGCATTGATTCTCCTTTCAGGGTTGGAAGCAAATCCAAGTGGGAATCTCACACATGACAGGACCTCGCAGAATTATTTTCTTTTTACCTTATCCAAGACGTACACAACTTGTGCCATATCACGTGGTTTACCTTAATCTTACATCTGCATACCCTTTCTGAGACCCAGGTGTGTCAATCAATCCTAGATTTTAAGGTATCTTTCGTCTTGCCTTGAATATTAAGAGGTGTGCCGATAATGCTATCACATATATTTTTCTCGATGTGCATCCACATCAAGATTATGCCGCAGATTCAAATCTTTCCAATACTCCAAGTCCCACAAAGTGGACCTGCGGGTAAATAATAATCTCTCTTCTACCCTGCCATGCTTCCTTTTCCCGCTACCATTATCAGGATGGTTTCCTCATGTAATATGCCTGACCTTCTCTAATTCCACTTGCAACTCATCAGCGGTGAGCCTCTTTGGCGCATCATGGTTTTCATGCTTTGCATTGAACACATATCTTCGGTATTTTGTAGGACACGGCTTGTCCTTGGCAAGGAAATGACGGTGTCCAATGTGACATATCTTGCTAAGTATTACGTATGACAGCAGATTCCTGTCACAGCGAACACATGCAATGTAACCATGTGTTGTTCGTCCTGACATACTGCCCAAAGCCGGATAATCATGGATGCACCAAATTATAACAGCACGCAGAAGGAAATCAGTTGGTGGGCTGCTCTATAGGTCCCGAGTGAGAACACCCCTCCATAGTCGTTGAATTTCCTCCAAAATAGGCTCCGTGAATAAATCAAAATCCTTTCCAGGACTTTTTAGACTTGGGATGAGAAAGGCCATAATGTAGTTTGATTCTTCGGTGCAGAAATATGGAGGCATGTTGTAAGGGATAACAAGCAGTGGCCACATGCTATATGTGGCGCTCTGGTGGCCAAATGGGTTAAATCCATCTGAAGCTAAGCCAAGTCTAATGTTTCTCAGGTCAGCAGCAAAATTTTTGTGTTTCTGATTGAAGCTTTTCCAGTCACTACCATGAGATGGATGGCTCATTACATTCTAATCTCTATACACCTGGTTCCTAGAATGCCATAGTACATCCTCTCTTGTTTCAGCATCATGAAACAACCTCTGCAATCTTGGTATAATTGGAAAAACATTATGAGGAATCCTCTTCACAACATCACCATCTTTCCATGTTGATGATTTGCATTTTGGGCATTCACTTAAGTTGCCATAATCCTTCCAGAACATAACACAATTATTCTTACAAACATGGATCATATCATATCCAATTCCAACTGCACAAAGGAAATTCTTCATTTTACTGTAGGTGTGTGGCAGATCAAATGCATCTGGGAAAGATTTGCGAAAAGCAGCCAACATCGCATCGAATGATTTGTTGTTCATCCGCTCAGATATCTTCACTTGAAGAAAGGTGACCGTAGCTGAGAATACTGACAGCTTTCCTGGGGTGACGGCCACGTTGCATTGTTCCAACATGCGGGCCCACTATTTTTCTTCTGTAGGTGAAAGTTCGCGAAATGCACGAGTATTTCGTTGCATTGTTTCAATGTTGGTTAAACTCACTGGCTCCGCCACCACCACCTCCTCCTCCTCTTCCACCTAATCATCAGGCAGATCAAGATGGTGATCTGCTGCTTCCACATAATCAGTAACATTGACGTTCACAGCTTCACCATGATGAACCCACCTAGTATATGTGACCGACATCCCATACAAGCGTAGATGATTTTGCACAGTTGACTAGGGTCTTGTAACTGAATTCATACAACTGATACACGGGCAGAGCACATCTAATTTCGGAACACCGTACTTAGCTCTGTTAAAGTTCATGAAGTTTTCAAGCCCCTCGACTGCAGCGGAGATTCTTCAAGCAGAAGTTATCCAAGTACTGTCCATCTGTAAGACCTACAAATTAGTTCTTCTACTAGATATTACAGGAAAAACATATATTCTTTTTTACAAAGTCCAGAAAAAATACCTAGGTCGATGTATGGCAAGATATTTGGACAAGCAGATCTAACTAACGAAATATATGTAAAGCTAATTCAACAAACAAATTTGAGTGCTAAATTATGGCAGACTATTTCAGCAGTCAATGAGGCCGAGCACACAGCCATCAAAGGCCATCTCAGCAACAAAGATCGAGTATAAAACGTTGTAGAGCTATTTCACCTAACAGATTGGCTACTAGACCATGGCAATCTACGTCACAATAAATATATGGCAGGATATTTTAGCAAGTAATCGGGCTTCGCATGCCATCTCAGCTAAGCAGATTGAGTGCAGAACAGGGCAAGGAAGCTTCTTAAGTGGAGCATATTGACTGTAAACTACTTCGGCAAACAGTGGGATTAACAGCGTCTATCAGCTAACATTCAGCGGTACTCCAACATGCACGGGGCCTCAGTCTTGAATGCGCGTACCGTGGGAGAAGATGACCGTCGTGCGTATCCATAAGAACGTCGCCAGCGGTGGCGGCTCGGCTAGAGGACGACAGTCTATGAGAGCATACTGTGGGAGCGAGAGCATCACCGTGTGTCACCTCGATGAACTGTGGCGCCAACTTATCTGCGTGGCGGGAAGGGCGGCTTTAGTGGAGCAAATGGAGTGGAGGGGGTCGCGGGGAGGGGCTTTGGAGAATATTATTGGCTAGTCGGCCGAAGGGCGGTTGAATTTGGGATTTGGGGGGAAATTATTTTTGGGAGGGGGGGGGGGATTTCGCGCGGTGGGCAGGGGAGTCTGGCACATGGTCGGTTTCTCCAAGTGTAGTCCCACATATCAGTGAAGAGGCAAGCCGAAGCGTGTTCCGTTTGTGTGAGCCGTGTACATGACCGACCGTGTGTGGGGTGCAATGCGACGCGACAGGCGTGCTGTGAGTGTACTGCTTTTTTCTTTTTAAACTTGGTGCTTTGCCCCCTCAAAAAAAACTTGGTGCTTCGCAGGATCCATCGATACTACTACTAGTAATCTGGTAATCCCGACTAAAACGGCGCGGCCAGGTTTTTTCCTGCGCGATATGCTGGGAGGTTGGCTTAGTTGGTTTTTTTAGGACAAGTACTGCTACACCTACGTAATCCCAGTTACGTAATTAACGTAATGTGAAATGTGTGAGTTGTTGATTGGAGATTGGGGGGAGGGAGGGGCCCACCACCATGAAAAACAGGGGGAGAGAGAGGCAATTTACGTTAACCCTTTCATAGGTTCCTGTAGATGTAGAAAGATGTGAAATGTGTGAATGTGTAGTCGACGCACTACTGGAGTGCCTAAGATAAATTGTGTATGTAGACCCTATGTGATTATTTTACTTCGGATGTTAGCTTTGTCTCCGGTCAAACCTTCTAACTTTATACACATAAAAATGAATCATCATTCCATATATTTTCATACTCCTACAATATATCTTACTATTACTGTGAAAGTTCATATACACCGAACGAGATTCGTGCAAACACGGCAGATATTCATTACATTTCGAACTTTTATAGGACAGAAAAATAAAAGAAACCCGACCCTAAACCTATTCTATGGCAGCGATCGACATCCTCCATCTGCGATCTCCATGTACGGGGGCGGGGTTCAAGATCCGTGAAGTGAAGGTGCGGTCTCCGGCGAGGAAGAGTAGAACACGGGAGACGGACCGGCCAGTTGGCACATGTAGGATCGAAAGTACGT
>NC_041388.1:495857899-496045747 GCF_002162155.2 Triticum dicoccoides | reverse complement strand
TTAGACTACTTGACTAAATAAAAATCTAGCCTTTTCCCAATTTTATGTTTTGGCAGATTTTAGCAACTAACACAAGTCAAGCAATCAACCTACACATGCAATTCTAAGAGTATAGCAGCGAAATGTAAATCATTGCATATTGGAGGAGTTTGGAGGGAGCAAACGCAATGTAGACATGGAGATTTTTTGCATGGTTCCGATAGGTGGTGCTATCGTACATCCACATTGATGGAGACTTCAACCCACGAAGGGTAACGGTTGCGCGAGTCCATGGAGGGCTCCACCCATGAAGGGTCCATGAAGAAGCAACCTTGTATATCCCACCATGGCCATCGCCCACGAGGGACTTGCCTCACTTGGGTATATCTTCACGAAGTAGGCGATCTCCTTGCCTTTACAAACTCCTTGTTTAATCTCCACAATCTTGTTGGAGGCTCCTAAGTGACACCTAACCAATCTAGAAGACACCACTCTCCAAAAGGTAATAGATGGTGTGTTGATGATGAACTCCTTGCTCTCGTGCTTCAAATGATAGTCTCCCCAACACTCAATTCTCTCTCATAGATTTGGATATGGCGGAAAGATGATTTGAGTGGAAACCAACTTGGGGAAGGTTGGAGATCAAGATTCTTGTGGTTGGATTGGAATGTCTTGGTCTCAACACATGAGTAGGTGGTTCTCTCTCAGAAAATGAATGTTGGAAGTGTAGGCATATTCTGATGGCTCTCTCTAATGGAGAGAAGGGTGGAGGGGTATATATAGCCTCCACAGAAAATCTAACCGTTACACACAATTTACCAAACTCGGTGGGACCGAATAGTGAAACTCACTTGGTTCAAAATGTGAACGTTAGGCTTTTCGGTGGGACCCACAATACCAACTCGGTCAGACCGATGCACTAGTGTTAGGGCGGAACCTCATCTCGGTGAGACCGATCACATGAACTCGGTGAGACCGATTTCAGTAATAAGCAAATAGAGACTTGTCTAGGCAAACTTGGTGGGACCAATCGCTCATTTCGGTGAGACCGGATCATTATGAAAAGGAAACAGAGAGTTTGCATTGCCAACTTGGTGGGATTGATCACTCATCTCGGTTAGACCAAAACGTTACGAAGGGAAACAAAGAGTTTGCAATCACATCTCGGTGAGACCGAGATCCCTATCGGTAAGACCAAACTGATTAGGGTTTCTGGCTATGGCTATGTCAAGTGAACTCGGTGGCGCTGGATAGATCAAATTGGTGGGGCCAATTTTGACTTTATGTTTGTGACATATGTGGAAACGAGAACGTGGTTGAGGGCTTTTGGAGCATATCAGTAAGCATTTTGAGCAAGCAAGCCATTAAGCAACACCTCGTCCCCTTTTAATAGTATTGGCTATTCCTATGGACTCAATGTGATCTTGGATCACTAAAATGGAAATGTAGAGTCTTGAGCTTTTGCCAATATGTGTCCTTAGAATTTTGTGGGGTCCACATCTCTAAGCCATGCCATGCCAATCATTGAACTTTCTAAAATGATTATCTTGAAAGAATATTAGTTCGATGAGCTATATGTTGTTAAGAATTACCAAAACCACCCAGGAATTAGTTGCACTTTCAATCTCCCCTTTTTTGTAATTTATGACAACATATAGATCAAAGTTTCGACAAAGGATAATAAGAATGAAATATAACGTCGCTTTGAGAAGTATGTGATAAGCAAGAGCTCCCCCTAAATGTGTGCATTATTTATTATTTGCTTTTGAATGCAAATGCACAATCGATTAGGATCATGGATTACTCTTCTATGTCACATACATCTTGGTGGGGCGCTCAAAATGATAGAACATACATAACATGCACTCATCAGCAAGAAAAATATGATAGATCATACAAAAGATATAAGAGATATCATCATTCAAGCATAGCATAATAAAGCAAAGTATGATCCACCACATGACCATAAAAGTATCTCACACACATAAGTAGGGTATCTACCAAACAAGCAAGCAAATAAAGTAGCAAGAGAGGCAAAAGAAGAAAAAACACACACACACACACTCTCTCTCTCGAAGCCTATGATCTATACACTTTCTCCCCCTTTGGCAACAAGTTACCAAAAAGCTCAAAAATGCATAGTGTTATATGATACTTCTCCAACATATCTATAATTTATGAAGTATTCATGCTATTATATTATCAACCTTGCATGTTTTATATGCATTTATATGCTATATTATATGATTTTTGGGACTAACCTATTAACCTAGTGCCCAGTGCTAGTTTCTATTTTTTTTCCTTGTTTTTGAGTTTTACAGAAAAGGAATACCAAACAGAGCCCAATTGACGTGCCAATTTTTGACGATTTTTTATGGACCAAAATAAGACACTAGAGTAAAAGAGTTGGGCCAGAAGAGTCCCGGGCCATCCACGAGGGTGGGGGCGCGCCCACCCACCCCCTGTGGGCGCATGGGCCTACCTCGTGGATGACTCGGGCATCTCCTTGACGTGAGACCGGCGCCAAAAACTCCTATAAATACAGAAACCTCCAGAAAATAACCTAGATCAGAAGTTCCGCCGCCGCAAGCCTCTGTAGCCACGATAAATCAATCTAGGCCCTCTCTCGTACCCTGCCAAAGGGGGCCATCATCACCGGAGGCTATTGAGGAGGATCCCGGAGGGGCCATCATCACCACGAAGGCCAAGGACCAGAGGGAGAACCTCTCCCCATCCAGGGGGAGTCCATGGAGGAGGAAGCACATGGGGGAGAACCTCTCCTCCTCTCTCTCGGTGGCACCGGAGTGCCATAGGGAGGGGAATCATCGCCGCGGTGATCGTCTTCATCAACATCACCATCATCATCACCATCCTCATCTCTTTTACGTGGTCCACTCTCCCGCACCCCGCTATAATCCCTACTTGAACATGGTGCTTTATGCCACATATTATGATCCAATGATGTGTTGCCATCCTATGATGTTTTGAGTAGATATCCTTTGTCTTTGGGTTGATTGATGATATAGATTGGTATGAGTTGTATGTTTTACTTTGGTGTTGTGCTATGGTGCCCTTCGTGTCGCGCAAGTGTGAGGGATTCCCGCTGTAGGGTGTTGCAATTTGTCCATGGTTTGCTTATTGTCTGCATTGCGTGAGTGACTGAAACACAAACAAGTGTAAGCGGGCCATGGCGTATGGGAATAAAGAGGACTTGATACTTTAATGCTATGGTTGGATTTTACCTTAATGATCTTTAGTAGTTGCGGATGCTTGCTAGAGTTCCAATCATAAGTGCATATGATCCAAGAAGAGAAAGTATGTTAGCTTATGCCTCTCCCTCATATGAAACTGCAATGGTGATTACCAATCTTGTTAACAATTGCCTAGGACAATTCCACACACCGATCCACCATTATTTCATACTCGCTATTTATAATATTTAGTAATATATTCTAACTTTATGATAACAGCACCTACTTTAATATTTTAGCTCTCCGATATAATACAAAGTTATCCACTTCATACCCACAACGTAGTTTTATTTCTCGTTTATAGTTGGAAGCAAATGTTCGATGTACGTAGAGTCGTATTAGTTGCAGATAGGGCTTGAGAGAATATTGATATTACCTTTAGCTCCTTGTGGGTTCGACACTCCATACTTATCACTTCCACTTTTGGAAATTGCTATGATGATTCCCTGCACTTGGGGATTATCAAGCTCTTTTCTGGCGCCGTTGCCGGGGAGCAATAGCGTGGGGTTGATATTCTTGTGTATGCTTGTTTGCTTTCTTCACTAAGTAGATTTTGTTTTCCTTTTTTTGTTTCTGTTTAGTTGTGAGTGAAACATACAATTTTTTTATAAAAGAATGAAAATACAAAAAAAAATTTACTTGTCTCTCATGCCTAAAAAGTTTTCCAAAAAGACAAGTGATTGGAAAGTTATGCATTGAAGAAGTGAGGGTCGACCTTGAGCACTCGTGTTCATGCTCAAAGAAATAATGTAGAATTTTTTTCATGGAAGTTTCTCTGTAAATAATTATCACCTTATATATATCCATTGTATTATAAAAATAATGTTCCAAGCTTTGGTTTTAGGATGATTAGATTGCTTGTTTACTATGTGCAGAACAAAAACACAAACTTTGGCTGTAGCGCGTGATTTTACATTTTTTTTACTAGAAAGTCAAATGGGTCTGAAACTTTTTGTACATTACTTCTGTAAAAAAATTTCAAATTGTTCAAATTTATTTCGTAATTTTTGGAGTTACAGAAGTTTACTAAACCTCTAGATTACTACAGATTGTCCTGTTTTAGACAGATTCTGTTTTTTGTGTGTTGTTTGCTTATTTTGATTCATCTATGGCTAGTATCGGAGGGTACGAACCATAGAGAAGTTGGAATATAGTAGATATAGTTCTAATATGAAATTGGAATGAGTTTGAAACAGTACCTAAAGGTAGTGATTTGCTTTATCATACTAGCAGATCTCACAAAGTTTTTGTTAAAGTTTTGTGTGGATGAAGTGTTCGAAGAATGAGGAGTTACCGATGTGAGAAGAATAAAGAGAGGCAAGAGCTCAAGCTTCGGGATTCCCAAGGCACCCCAAGTAAATATTCTAAGGATACTCAAGCATCTAAGCTTGGGGATGCCCCGGTTGGCATCCCATCTTTCTTCTTCAACAATTATCGGTATACCTTGGTTTATGTTTTGTTCACATGATTTGTGTCCTTTGTGTTTTTATTTTTCTTTAAGAACCATGCTAGTATGGGATGTCTCTTCAAAAATTTATAGAATACTTCATGTGCTTCACTTATATCTTCTAAGTATGATCTTATAGAATTGCTCTTTGAGCTTCACTTAAATCTTTTGAGTATGGTTTTATAGAATGCTTCGTGTGCTTCACTTATACATTGTGAGCTTGGATATTGGTTAGTCTATATTAATTGTAGAACGCTCCATGAAATTCACTTATATATTTTGGAGTATGAATAATACTATCATCTAAAGCGGGTTTGGAAGAGTGTCAACTCTAGGAACTAGTGATCCCGCCATTCCGAATGGGGAGAATTTTGCTTATGTGGAGAGTAGTAAAATTTCTATGCTCGTAGATCATGAAAGGAATGCTTTATGTGATGGTAATATTGTTGAACTCATTCATGATGCTACTGAAAATTATTATGAGGTAGGAATACATGTTTGTAGGAGTTGCAATAATATCAAGTTTCCTCTCTATGTGCTTAAAGTTTTGAAATTATCCTTGTTTTTCCTTCCTATGCTAGTTGATCCTTGTTCCTATAAATTATGTGCTCAACAAATCCCTAGGCATAGGTAGTGGGTTAGATTTAAATATGCTAGTCACATTCTTGATGATGCTCTCTTTATGTTTCAATTCTTATCTTTTATGTGAGTATCATTGAGATCATCCTGCCTAGCTAAAAGGCACTAAAGAAAAGCGCTTGTTGGGTGACAAACCAATATTTACCCTTACTATTTTTGTGTGTTCTCATGATTAAGCTACTATATTAATCATGTATTATAGCTTTTGTTTCAATAATCAGAGGGGTATTAATATGGATAATGGATATGAACATATGATCTTCCACCAAGTAAACCAACTAGCATCAACTACAAGGAGTAATCAACAGTACTAGCAACCCACAGGTACCAATCTGAGGTTTGGATACAAAGATTGGATACAAGAGATGAACTAGGGTTTGAGATGAGATGGTGCTGGTGAAGATGTTGATGGAGATTGACCCCCTCCCAATGAGAGGATCATTGGTGATGACGATGGTGATAATTTCCCCCTCCCGGAGGGAAGTGCCCCCGGCAGATTAGCTCTGCCGGAGCCCTAGATTGGTTCCGCCTCGTGGCGGCGGAGTCTCGTCCCAAAAGATTGCTTATGATTTTTTCCTCGACGAAAGACTCCATATAGCACAGGATGGGCATTGGAGGGTCACCAGGGGGCCCACGAGGCAGGGGGCACGCCCAGGGGGTAGGGCGTGCCCCACCCTCGTGGCTGGTGGGTGCGCCCCCTCTGGTACTTCTTGCGCTTAGTATTTTTTATATATTCTGGAAATAACTTTCGTGAAGTTTCAGGACTTTTGGAGTTGTGCAGAATAGGTCTCTAATATTTTCTCCTTTTCCAGCCCAGAATCCTAGCTGCCGACATTCTCCCTCTTCATGTAAACCTTGTAAAATAAGAGAGAATAGGCATAAGTATTGTGACATAATGTGTAATAACAACCCATAATGCAATAAATATCGATATAAAAGCATGATGCAAAATGGACGTATCAACTCCCCCAAGCTTAGACCTCGCTTGTCCTCAAGAGAAAGCCGAAATTGAAAAATATGTCCACATGTTTAGAGATAGAGGTGTCGATAAAAATAAAATACAGACATGAGGGCATCATGATCATTCTTAGAACATCAACATATACAAATATATTGTCATATGATCTATTATGCTAAAGTAACAATTCAATCACAATTTCAAGTATGAATCATAAACTTCATTGAGAACCAACAAACTCTAATGTCAGTCATTGAGGCAATTGCAATTTATCATAACATAGGAAAGAGTCAATATAAGAGCTTTTCAGCAAGTCTACATACTCAACCATCTTTTAGTCTTTCACAATTGCTAACACTCACGCAATATTTATGGGTATGAAGTTTTAATCGGACACAGAGAAAGATAGGGGCTTATAGTTTTGCCTCCCAACGTTTTACCTCAAGGGTAATGTCAACAATAATAGTTCATGAAGACTCACATCCAATTAGCTATATATATCAGGATCTTTCCAACATATTGTGCTTGCCAAAGGATAAAATGTAAAAAGGAAAGGTGAAGATCACCATGACTCTTATGTAAGGTAGAAGATAAAAGTAGAAGATAGCCCTTCGCAGAGGGAAGCAGAGGTTGTCATGCGCTTTTATAGTTGGGTGCACAAAATCTTAATGCGAAAGAACGTCACTTTATATTGCCACTTGTGATATGGACCTTTATTATGCAGTCTGTCACTTTTATTTCTTCCACATCACAAGATCATATAAAGCTTATTTTCTCCAACACTAATAAGTCATACATATTTAGAGAGCAATTTTTTATTGCTTGCAACGATGACAACTTACTTGAAGGATCTTACTCAATCCATAGGTAGATATGGTGGACTCTCATGGCAAAACTGGGTTTAGGGATATTTGGAAGCACAAGTAGTTTCTCTACTTGGTGCAAAGAAATTGGCTAGCAAGAGAGGGAAAGGTAAGCTCAACATGTTGGATGATCCATGACAATATAATTTATCTCATATGTAAGAAAAATAACCCATTATGTTGTCTTCCTTGTCCAACGTCAACTCTTAGCATGTCATACTTTAATGAGTGCTCACAATCATAAAAGATGTCCAAGATAGTATATTTATATGTGAACCTCTCTTTCTTTATTACTTCATATTCATTGCAACGATGACCAAAACTATGTTTGTCAACTCTCAACAACTTTTTTCATCATACTCTTTATATGTGAGCTCATTACTCTCCATAAGATCCATATGATCTTTTTATTTCTTCTCTTTTATTTTATTCCCTCAAGATCATAGCAAAATCATCAAGCCCTTGACTCAACACTAATCTTTATTATATATAGCTCACGGACTCGATTACATAGAAGGATCGTAAAGCAAAACTCACAACTAGATCATACTAAAACTTTCTTCTACTAGCTCAAGATATTATCAAAAGGATCAAACTAAGAAAAACGGTAAAGATAAAAGTTGTGATGGTGATACGATACCGGGGCACTCCCCCAAGCTTGGCAGTTGCCAAGGGGAGTGCCCATACCGATGTGTTTATATCTCCTTCTTTGTCAGTGAAGAGGGTGCCGGTGATGATGGATAGACGCACATCGAGCGTAGGAGGTCTTCCAACTTGCGGATAATGCCCATCAGTGCGATGATATGCTCCTTCAACAAAATATTTTCACGTGTGAGATACTTGTTTCGTATACGAGCTAACTCAATCATCTTGAAAGCTTCGATCTCAGTTGGGGTAAGAAGATTGTGATCAAGTTGAAGGATTTCTTCTGCTGCCGGAACTTGGTCCTCCGTGGCCTTCTTGATCCCTTCATCCTTGTTGATCTCTCCGGGCTCTTCTCTCTTCAGCTCTATCTTCATTAGCCAAGCAACGTTGCACTCATTGTTGGAGGATGACGGAGATGACATGATTCTTGGCCTTGACAACCTTGGCAGAAAATAGCTCGAAATAAGAACAGGGGAATTTTGCATGATACGGTGGTCAAAACCTTCGGGAGATTATATAATGAATTTTTACAGACCAAAAGAAGTATCATGCAATAAAACGGAGTCCGGAGAGCACACGAGGTGCCCACGAGGCAGGGGGCGCCCAGGGGGTAGGGCGCGCCCTCCACCCTCGTGGAAGCCTCATGTCCTTTCCGGTCTGCTTCTTATTTTCCTATTTTTCTAAATATTCCACAATGGAGAAAAATTGCCATTAGAACTGTTTTGGAGTCGGTTTACTTACCGTACCACATACCTATTCCTTTTCGGAGCCTGGAACGTTCTGGGAAGTGCCCCTCATGTATTCCTCCAGGGTTATGGTTTCAATGATATTAGTTTCAACATTTATAGGATTACCTGAGATATAATGTTTGATTCTTTGACCGTTCACCACCCTCGGATTTGTGCCTTCGAAGTTGTTGATTTTTATGGCACCAGAACGATAGACCTCCTCGATAACGTAAGGACCTTCCCATTTAGAGAGAAGTTTGCCTGCAAAAAATCTTAAATGAGAGTTTTATAGCAATACATAATCACCTACATTAAACTCACGCTTTTGTATCCTTTTGTCATGCCATCTTTTAACTTTTTCTTTAAACAATTTGGCATTTTCATAGGCTTGGGTTCTCCATTCATCAAGTGAGATAATGTCAAATAACCTCTTCTCACTGGCAAGTTTGAAGTCATAGTTGAGCTCTTTAATAGCCCAATATGCCTTACGTTCTAATTACAGAGGTAAGTGACATGCTTTACCATAAACCATTTTATACGGAGACATACCCATAGGATTTTTATATGCAGTTCTATAGGCCCATAATGCATCATCAAGTTTCTTGGACCAATTCTTTCTAGATCTATTAACAGTCTTTTGAAAAATTAATTTGAGCTCTTTGTTACTCAATTCTACTTGACCACTAGACTGTGGGTGATAAGGAGATGCAATTCTATGATTAACGTCATACTTAGCAAGCATTTTACGAAAGGCACCATGAATAAAATGTGAACCACCATCAGTCTCTAAATATCTAGGGACTCCAAACCTCGGAAAAATAACTTTTTTAAGCATTTTAATAGAGGTCTTATGATCAACACTACTAGTTGGAATAGCTTCTACCCACTTAGTAACGTAATCAAGAGCAACTAAAATATGTGTATACCCATTAGAGGAAGGATATGGTCCCATATAATCAAAGCCCCAAACATCAAATGGTTCAATAACAAGTGAATAATTCATAGGAATTTCTTGACGTCTACTAATATTACCAATTCTTTGACATTCATCACAAGACAAGACAAACTTACAGGCATCCTTGAAGAGAGTAGGCCAATAAAAACCGGATTGTAATACCTTATGTGCAGTTCTATCTCCAGCATGGTGTCCTCCATAAGCCTCGGAGTGACACTTGCGTAGGATATGTTCTTGTTCATGCTCAGGTACACAACATATAATAATACCATCTACTCCTTCTTTATAAACATGTGGGTCATCCCAAAAGTAATGTCTCAAATCATAGAAGAACTTTTTCTTTTGCTGGTATGTGAAACTAGGTGGTATAAATTTAGCAACAATATAATTAGCATAATCAGCATACCATGGAGCAGTACAAGAGGCATTTATGTCATTTAATTGTTCATCGAGAAAGCTATCATCAATATGTAGTGGGTCATCAAGAACATTCTCTAACCTAGACAAGTTGTCTACAATGGGGTTCTCAGCTCCCTTTCTATCAATAATATGCAAATCAAATTCTTGTAGCAGAAGAACCCATCTAATAATTCTAGGTTTAGCATCTTTCTTTTCCATAAGGTATTTAATAGCAGCATGATCAATGTGAATAGATACTTTAGAATCAACAATATAAGGTCTGAACTTATCACAAGCAAAAACAACTGCTAAAAATTCTTTTTCAGTGGTAGCATAATTTCTCTGGGCATTGTCTAGAGTTTTACTAGCATATTGAATAAAATTTAATTTCTTATCAACTCTTTGCCCTAGAACAGCACCTACAACATAATCACTAGCATCACACATAATTTCAAAGGGTAAATTCCAATCAGGTGGCTAAACAATAGGTGCATAAATTAATGCTTTCTTAAGTATTTCAAATGCTTCTACACAATCATCATCAAAGACAAAAGGAATATCTTTTTGTAATAGATTAGTCAGAGGCCGAGAAATTTTTGAGAAGTCCTTAATGAACCTCCTATAAAAACCAGCGTGACCGAGGAAGCTTCTTATACCTTTAATGTCCTTGGGACATGGCATCTTTTCAATAGCATCAACTTTAGCTTTATCAACTTCAATGCCTCTTTCAGAAATTTTATGCCCCAAGACAATACCTTCATTAACCATAAAGTGGCATTTCTCCCAATCCAGAACAAGATTAGTTTCTTCACATCTCTACAAAACTCGATCAAGGTTGCTCAAGCAATCATCAAAAGAGGATCCATAAATGGAGAAATCGTCCATGTAAACCTCACATATCTTTTCACAAAAGTCAGAAAATATAGCCATCATGCATCTTTGAAAGGTAGCAGGTGCATTAGATAAACCAAAAGGCATACATCTATAAGAAAAAGTACCGAAAGGGAAAGTAAAAGTGGTCTTTGCTTGATCATCAGCTGACACAGG
This sequence comes from Triticum dicoccoides, assembly GCF_002162155.2. NCBI lineage: Eukaryota > Viridiplantae > Streptophyta > Magnoliopsida > Poales > Poaceae > Triticum > Triticum dicoccoides. The sequence continues at coordinate 496,034,836 of NC_041388.1, read as the reverse complement.
TATTTGAGAGAAACCAGAGTAACCATCTAGAAAGCAAAAATGTGTATGTTTGGATAATCTTTCTAGCATTTGATTAATAAAAGGTAAGGGGTAATGATCTTTTTAGTAGCCTTATTTAATTTGCGGAAATCAATTACCATCCTATAACCTGTAATAATTCTTTGCGGAATCAGTTCATCTTTATCATTAGGAACAACAGTAATACCTCCCTTCTTAGGGACACAATGGATAGGACTTACCCAGTGACTATCAGCAACGGGATAAATTATACCTGCCTCAAGGAGTTTTAATATTTCATTTCTTACCACTTCTTTCATCTTAGGATTCAGTCGTCGTTGGTGATCAATAACTGGCTTGGCGCCTTTCTCCAAATTTATTTCGTGTTGACATAGAGTGGGACTAATGCCCTTAAGATCATCAAGAGTATATTCAATAGCAGCACGGTGATTCTTCAGAGTTTTCAATAAATTTTCTTCTTCATGCTCTGAAAGGTTAGCACTAATAATAACAGTATATATCTTCTTTTCATCAAGATAAGCATATTTAAGGGTATCAGGTAATGGTTTAAGCTCAAACACGGGATCACCCTTGGGTGGAGGAGGATCCCCTAGGATTTCAACATGCAAATTGTGTTTCAGAATGGGTCCTTGTTTAAAGAATACTTCATCTATTTCCCTTCTTTCATTCATGAACATATCATTTTCATGGTCTAGCAAATATTGTTCTAAAGGATCAGTAGGAGGCACAGCAATAGAATCAAGCCAATAATTTCATCTTTACTAGGCAATTCTTCATCACGGGGTCGCCTATGAAATTTAGAAAAATTAAACTCATGAGACATATCATCCAAACCAATAGTAACAACATCCTTCTTGCAATCTATCTTAGCATCAATAGTATTCAAGAAGGATCTACCAAATATAATGGGACAAAAGCTATCTTGAGGGGAACCAAGAACAAGAAAATCAATAGGATATTTAACTTTCCCACACAAGACTTCAACATCTCTAACAATCCCAACTGGTGAAATAGTGTCTCTATTGGCAAGCTTAATTGTGACATCAATCTCTTCTAACTCAGTAGGTGCAATATCATGCATAATTTCTTTGTATAAGGAATGAGGTATTGCACTTGCACTAGAACCCATATCACATAAGCCATGATAGAAACGGTCTCCTATTTTAACAGAAATAACAGGCATGCCTACAACAGGTCTATGTTTATTTTTAGTATCAGGCCTAGCAATTCTAGCAGCTTCATCACAAAAGTAAATAACATGCCCATCAATATTATCGGCCAAGAGATCTTTAACCATAGCAATATTAGGTTCAACTTTAACTTGCTCAGGGGGTTTGTGTGTCCTAATATTACTTTTGTTGACTACAGTTGAAACTTTAGCATGATCCTTTATTCTAACAGGGAAAGGTGGTTTCTCAACATAAGGAGTAGGAACAATAGGATCATTATAAGTGATAGTCTTTTCTTCAACTTTAATAGGTGCAACTACTTTTACCTCAATGGGAGGATTATATTTAAACCACTTCTCCTTAGGGAGAACAACATGAGTAGAAAAGGATTCACAGAAAGAAGCTACTATCTCAGAGTCAAGTCCATATTTAGTGCTAAATTTACGGAAAACATCGGTATCCATAAGAGATTTAACACAATCAAACTTAGGTGTTATACCTGACTCCTTACCTTCATCGAGATCCCAATCTTCAGAGTTGCGTTTAATTATCTCCAATAAATTCCATTTGAATTCAATAGTCTTCATCATAAAGGAACCAGTACAAGAAGTATCGAGCATGGAGCGGTTATTGTCAAAAAGTCAAGCATAAAAGTTCTGAATAATCATTTCTCTTGAGAGCTCATGATTGGGGCATGAATATAACATTGACTTAAGCCTCCCCCAAGCTTGAGCGATGCTTTCTCCTTCGCGAGGCCAAAAATTATATATATAATTATGATCACGATAAACAAGATGCATAGGATAAAACTTCTGGTGAAATTCCAATTTCAATCGCTTATAGTCCCATGATCCCATATCATCACATAGCCTATACCATGTCAATGCATCTCCCTTCAAAGATAAAGGGAAGACCTTCTTCTTCATAACATCATCGGGCATACCTGCAAGCTTAAATAATCCACAAACTTCATCCACATAGATTAAGTGTAAGTCGGGATGCAATGTTCCATCTCATGCAAAAGGATTAGCTAGCAGTTTCTCTATCATACCCGAAGGAATTTTGAAGTAAACATTTTTCATTTTCAGTAGGTCCAGTAGGTTGAGGAGCAACTATTTGCTCTACCGGTCGGGGTGAAGATACCCCGAACCAGCCCCTCAAAGGGTTACTTTCCATAGTAACAAGTGACAGTAAATTTCAGCACACTATATAAATTTTTCCTTGCCAAATTACACCTACCAAAGGCGCTTCACTCCCCAGCAACGGCACCAGAAAATTTAATGTGATCTTGCTGTAAAAAAGAGAAAATTTGCACTCACGAGATTAGCTGCCATTTTTTTTACAGAAGAGTGCGATTGAGTTGATTCTTTTTTTAGAAGATTAATAGACAAATTCCTCACGTCCACCAATTTATTTCAGGATTTTTGGAGTAGCAGAAGTCTGGTTGGTGTTCAGATCATTATAGACTGTTTCGTTTCTGACAGATTATGTTTTCATTGCATAGTTTGCTTGTTTTCTAGTTTCTATGGCTTATATTTCTCAATATAAATTGTAGAAATGAAATGATACAGTAGGCATTGTGTGAGAACATTTATGAGCCTTGTCTTTGACAGTACCAAAGTGAATGGTTTACTCTTTATCATACTAACCTAAGATTGGGGATGCCCAAGGGACCCCAAGGTAATATTCAAGGAAGACTCAAGCGCCTAAGCTTGGGGATGCCCCGGAAGGCATCCCCTCTTTCATCTTCAAAATTATTGGTATACCTTACTCGGAGCTATATTTCTATTCATCACATGGTATGTGTTTTGCTTGGAGCGTATTTTCAATTTTACTGGCTGCTTGAATAAAATCATTGGATCTGTAATCTTGAATGAAAAAAGGGAATCCTCCCATGGCTAGTTACTTATTTGACTACTCAGTGTCCTTCACTTATATCTTTTTGGAGTAGTTTGTCATTTACTCACGTGCTTCAAATATATCCTATGAGTAAATGGTTGAATGAATTGAATATCATAAATATGAATTTATATATGTTTCATATGCTTATACCGTGGGGAGTAATGACTTCACATAGAATAGGTATAGGTAGTAAACTTATTGAAAGTTAGCAAACATAGAATTGGTCACTTGAACAATTCATGAAAGAATATTGAAGGAAGAGAGATTTCACATATAAATATAATATCTTGGACATCTTTTTTAATTGTGAGCACTCATTAAAATATGACATGCTAAAAGGTTGATGTCGGACAAGGAAGACAACGAAATGGGTTATGTTTTCTTATATACGAAATAAAGTATATTGTCTTGGATCATCCAACATGTTGAGCTTTCTTTTCCCCCTCATGCTAGCCAAATTCTTTGCACCAAACATTCCTTCAACTAATTTTTCCATGAGAGTCCACCATACCTACCTATGGATCGAGTAAGATCTTTCAAGTAAGTTGTCATCGGTGCATGCAATAAAAATTGCCCTCTAAATATGTATGATATATTAATGCGGAGAAAATAAGCTTTATACGATCTTGTGATGTGGAAGAAATAAAAGCGATGGACTGCATAATAAAGGTCCATATCACAAGTGGCAATATAAAGTGACGTTCTTTTGCATTATGATTTTGTGCATCCAACCATAAAAGCGCATGACAACCTCTGCTTCCCTCTGCGAAGGGCCTATCTTTTACTTTTATCTTCTATCCTTATGCAAGAGTCATGGTGATCTTCACCTATCCTTTTTACATTTTATCCTTTGGCAAGCACATTGTGTTGGAAAGATCCTGATATATATATCCAATTGGATGTAAGTTATCATGAACTATTATTGTTGACATTACCCTTGAGGTAAAAGGTTGGGAGGCAAATCTGTAAGCCCCTATCTTTCTCCGTGTCCGATTAAAACTTTGAATCCATAAATATCACGTGAGTGTTAGCAATTGTGAAATATTAAATGATAGTTGAGTATGTGGAGTTTGCTAAATCAAAGCTCTAACATAGGCCCTTCCTGAAAATAAGATGAATTGCAATTGTTTGATGACTGAGAATATAGTTTGTTAGTTTCAAGAAAGTTTATGATATATACTTTAAATGTGCATAGCTTGTTACTTGATCATGAAAAGTTTTATGAAAATGAGCTACTGTTATGATATATAATGATGCTAGAAAAAGTGATTGGAACTATCATTGATGAAACTTATGCACTTGCTACCATTCACACTCCATAAATTATTTCTTTTATCATTTACCTACTCGAGGACGAGCAGGAATTAAGCTTGAGGATGCTGATACCCTCCAACATATCTATAATTTATGAAGTATTCATGCTATTATATTATCAACCTTGGATGTTTTATATGCATTTATATGCTATTTTATATGATTTTTGGGACTAACCTATTAACCTAGTGCCCAGTGCCAGTTTCTGTTTTTTCCTTGTTTTTGAGTTTTACAGAAAAGGAATACCAAACGGAGTCCAATTGACGTGCCAATTTTTGACGATTTTTTATGGACCAAAAGAAGACCCCGGAGTAAAAGAGTTGTGCCAGAAGAGTCCCGGTCTGTCCACGAGGGTGGGGGTGCGCACACACACCCGGGTGCGTGGGCCTACCTCGTGGACGACTCGGGCATCTCCTTGATGTGAGACTGAGGCCAAAAATCCCTATAAATACAAAAACCTCCAGAAAATAACCTAGATCGGAAGTTCCGCCTCCACAAGCCTTTGTAGCCACGAGAAATCAATCTAGGCCCTCTCTAGCACCCTGCTAGAGAGGGCCATCATCACCGGAGGCTATGGAGGAGGATCCCGGAGGGGCCATCATCACCATGAAGGCCAAGGACCAGAGGTCATTGAGGAGGAAGCACAAGGGGGAGAACCTCTCCTCCTCTCTCTCGATGGCACCAGCGTGCCATCGGGAGGGGAATCATCGCCGCAATGATCGTCTTCATCAACATCACCATCCTCATCTCTTTTACGCGGTCCACTCTCCCGCACCCTGTTGTAATCCCTACTTGAACATGGTGCTTTATGCCACATATTATGATCCAATGATGTGTTGCCATCCTATGATGTTCTGAGTAGATATCCTTTGTCTTTGGGTTAATTGATGATCTAGATTGGTATGAGTTGTATGTTTTACTTTGGTGCTGTCCTATGGTACCCTCCATGTCGCGCAAGCATGAGGGATTCTTACTGTAGGGTGTTGCAATTTGTCCATGGTTTGCTTATTGTCTGCGTTGTGTGAGTGACTGAAACACAAACACGGATAAGCGGGACATGGCATACGGGAATAAAGAGGACTTGATACTTTAGTGATACTTTAGTGCTATGGTTGGGTTTTACCTTAATGATCTTTAGTAGTCGCCGATGCTTGCTAGAGTTCCAATCATAAGTGCATATGATCCAAGAAGAGAAAGTATGTTAGCTTATGCCTCTCCCTCATATGAAACTGCAATAGTGATTACCGGTCTTGTTAACAATTGCCTAGGACAATTCCGCACACCGATCCCAATTATTCCATACTCACTATTTATAATATTTAGTAATATATTCTAACTTTATGATAACAACACCTACTTTAATATTTTAGCTCTCCAATAGAATACAAAGTTATCCACTTCATACCCACAACGTAGTTTTATTTCTCGTTTCTAGTTGGAAGCAAACATTCGGTGTACGTAGAGTCGTACCAGTGGCAGATAGGGCTTGAGATAATATTGATCTTACCTTTAGCTCCTTGTGGGTTTGACACTCCATACTTATCACTTCCACCTTTGGAAATTGCTATGATGATTCCCTGCACTTGGGGATTATCACTATACGGCAGTCTAGGCAAGATCGCCGGGAGCTCCGGAGTGATGAGATGGCGTGGAGAGAACAACATCTGCAAAGACTTCTGCTGACATCTAAGGAGATAGAGGGGTTGCCACTAGAGGGTAAACTGAAGTTGTGGCTGCAGGAGCTGAAGTTGTGGCTCTAGAGTCAATTACTAGCACTGTTGCAGACCTCTGTCTTCTAGGCACCCTATGATAAGCATCTGTGGTTGTCCTATCTCTCCTCTCCTCAAGCTCTTGTATCTTCTCCACTGAAGTATGAATCTCAGTGACTTTGACATCCACGTCATGTAGCTTTATCTCAAAGATCCTCTCAAGGCTCTCTTGATTTCGAGTCAGGGTAGCTAGTCCTTTCTCTATTCTCACAGTGGCCTCAAGGAGATAGCTGAGTTGGTCCTGCTTGGTCTTGAGATTTACTATAGAAGGATCTGGAATCTTTGAAGATTTTTCAACCTGTGCTAAACTCTCTTCTCTTGAGCCTCAACAGAAGTTGGATGTGTAGGATCCATCACAATAGTGTTATCCTCAAAATCAGGCCTCGAAGGAAGGTGCTCTTTATCCAACAGATATGTGCTAGTGCCCATCTTAGAATTTTATGAGCATCTGAAAGCCACATGATCTCCTCTGGTCTGCTGCAGTTCTCTAGATAGTCTCAACAATCAAACTCATCACTTTAAATTTTGGTGGCACATCAAACATCTGAAGCAAGTTGATGGAGTGGCCTCTAATCATCCTGTGATCTCCTGACTTGGTCAACAAAGTGTGCCTCAATATAGTGTTCATGGTGGCCAATCCAGACAACAAGTAATATACTGAGCCTAGCTTGTGTGTATCCAAGGCCTTGTCAGGTATCTCCTTGTACATATTGGCCATGGAGTTGTGATCTTTCTTGCGCTTGGCATAAACATTAGTGTCATCCTCATGCTCTTCAGGGGCATTGATAAGCTTGGCCCACTCAGCAACTATAGATTGGTACCTAGTACCCTCAGTCATCCAGACAATCTTCCCATCTAGGTAGAAGTGAGCAGTGGAAAAGAACTCCATGATCAACTCATCATTCCATTTGGTCAATTTTTGACCCATAAAAGTGTCAACTCCATTGAGTCTAAAGCTCTCATGAACTCTAGGAAAGTGATCTTCATTGTTATCAAAGTATTTCTAGTCTACCCATTTCATGTCACACACAATGGTCTTCTTGTCCGAGAGGACTGTCACATAGAAGTCCTATTGTTCCTTAGTGTGAAACGTGTAGTCCACAACAGTTCTTCTTCTCACAGCATAGGGGTCTGACTGTCTCCACAATCTGCGTCATGCATCTTTAGAATCTGAATATCTATTCTTCCTTGTCCTTGTTGCTGCTTTGGGCAAGTTGCTTGGGGTGCTTCTGCTACCCTCATCATAATTGCCAGCGGGACTAGTGCCCTCACTTAAGTTAACCTATTCCTCAGATCTGTTTTGACTGTCACTCTCGTTTGAGATGGCTAAAACTGAAGGTTGATCCTAAAAGCTATCCCTGTTAATAGATATAGTTGAGATAGACTGGATGAGCATCACAAAGTGCGGAGATTTTGCAAAACAAATGAGTCAAAAACTTAGTTTTTAGTTTTCTACAGAAAGCATTTCAGAGCTACCGATTTGTTGAACTCGGTGACACCAGCAATATTAGAGTCTAAACTAGTGAAATCGGCCAGACCGAGACACAGTTCAGTGACTCCGAGATTGCTTGAGTTTCACTGAGAATCAAACTCGGTCACACCGATTTGTAAGTTTCGGCCAGACCGAAAATTACAATTGCAATGGCCTAGGCCAAATCGGTGAGACCGATTTCTACAACTCGGTCAGTCCGAGATGAATTCGGCGGAAACCTATCCCTAAATTTTGAACCAAAACTAATCTAAAGGAAGTTTTTGCTGGATAGAACAATCTCAAACGTGGAAAGAATCATGGCATTGTCTTCATGCTAAGAATCGGAGTGAGAAAGCACAAAGGATCGAACTCATACCCTAACTTGGCGATGAGCTCGCTACAGCGACAGCGGAGGCGGAGATATCTGTTGATGGTGGCGGAGACCAGCGATAGGGGGTCGATGGCGATGAGATGATTCGGGGACCTCGAGTTGGCAGAGCTGGTATGCGCGGGCGAATGGTTTCAGAGAAATTTCCAAAATTTGACCCATGGGTATATATATCCAGACCCTGTGTGACCGAGCGGAATGGCTCGGTGGCACCGAGATGCAAAATCGCAAGCGGTTACTGCAACTCGGTGTGACTGAACTGTTCAAATCGGTTGCACCGAGATTGAAACCTAGATCAACTCAGTGAACTCGGTATGACCGAAAGTAATGAATCGGTCAGACCGAAATACACTGAGAGGTTTTGGTGGCTCAGAGTGCTCCTGACCTAGAGGGTTCGAATCTGATTTGATCAAACTTTGTGATGTAGCATTAATAGAGTTTGAGACGAGAAAAGCATAGATAGCTAGAGGGATTTCTCAGGCATTCTTGTCCATCCATTTGGACAAAGAAAAGACCAAACAATCAAAGCAACAAATGGATGTCCTCGAATGAGAAAAATATGCACTCAACATGCTCACACAATAAGATGGCACATGAAATATGTGACCAAGCATGCACAAACACTCTAGCATCTATGAAGTAATTAGCGATGACTAGGTCATCCATATATGAGGATATTGACTGAGGAGTCAAATGAGAACATTTGATCATAGGTCATACTCATCATTTAAGCACAAGTGGGGTTACCACTTTTCCATAAAGCATTGTTGTGTTCACATCATTAGAGTTGCTTTAACTCAATTCTTAGAGTAAAGCTCCCCCTAGATGTGATATCCCCCATAAGAGGGATGAACTAACCTTGGGTTTTGTCAATGATGACTTCATGTAGGTGTTGAAGATGTAGGTGCTCAATGTTCATGTAGATCATTTGGAGCAATCCATTGGAGTGAGTTACACTTTCAATACCTACATGGGTTAGTCCCACAAGGAACATACAAGAATATCCATAGACATAGAATGAAGTGTTGGGGAACGCAGTATTTCAAAAAATTTACCTACGATCAAGCAAGATCTATCTATGAGATGCATAGCAACGAGAGGGGAGAGTGTGTCTACGTACCCTCGTAGACCGAAAGCAGAAGTGTTTAATAACACAGTTGATGTAGTCGAACGTCTTCGTGATCCAAACGATCCAAGAACCGAACACACGACACCTCCATGATCAGCACACGTTCAGCTCGATGACGTCCCTCATACTCTCGATCCAGCTGAGGCCGAGGGAGAGTCTCGTCAGCATGACGGCGTGGTGATGGTGATGGTGATGATGAAGTTACCGACGTAGGGCTTCGCCTAAGCACTACAACGATATGACTGAGGTGCGTAACTGTGGAGGGGGCACCGCACACAGCTATAAGATCAACTTGTGTGTATATGGGGTGCCGGTGACAGGTGCGAGAATCGAGGAGCCTAAATATTGGATATCTAAAGGAGCGGTCGCCTCGATTGTCGGAAGGTCATTAACTGAAGGTGAGATATATCATTTTTAAATAACAAAGTGACATCATGGCGATTTTGAAGGAAATATGCCCTAGAGGCAATAATAAAGTTATTATTTATTTCCTTATAATCATGATAAATGTTTATTATTCATGCTAGAATTGTATTAACCGGAAACATAATACATGTGTGAATACATAGACAAACAAAGTGTCACTAGTATGCCTCTACTTGACTAGCTCGTTAATCAAAGATGGTTATGTTTCCTAACCATGAACAATGAGTTGTTATTTGATTAACGGGATCACATCATTAAGTGAATGATCTAATTGACATGACCCATTCCATTAGCTTAGCACCCGATCGTTTAGTATGTTGCTATTGCTTTCTTCATGACTTATACATGTTCCTATAACTATGAGATTTTGCAACTCCCATTTACCGGAGGAACACTTTGGGTACTACCAAACGTCACAACGTAATTGGGTGATTATAAAGGAGTACTACAGGTGTCTCCAAAGGTACATGTTGGGTTGGCGTATTTCGAGATTAGGTTTTGTCACTCCGATTATCGGAGAGGTATCTCTGGGCCCTCTCGGTAATGCACATCACTTAAGCCTTGCAAGCATTGCAACTAAATGAGTTAGTTGCGGATGATGTATTATAGAACGAGTAAAGAGACTTGCCGGCAACGAGATTGAACTAGGTATGGGATACCGACGATCGAATCTCGGGCAAGTAACATACCGATGACAAAGGGAACGACGTATGTTGTTATGCGGTCTGACCGATAAAGTTCTTCGCAGAATATGTAGGAGCCAATATGGGCATCCAGGTGCTGCTATTGGTTATTCACCAGAGACATGTCTCGGCCATGTCTACATTGTTCTCGAACCCGTAGGGTCCGCACGCTTAAGGTTACGATGACAGTTATACTATGAGTTTATGCATTTTGATGTACCGAAGGTTGTTCGGAGTCCCGGATGTGATCCCGGACATGACGAGGAGTCTTTAAATGGTCGAGACATAAAGATTGATATATTGGAAGCCTATGTTTGGATATCGGAAGTGTTCCGGGTGAAATCGGGATTTTACCGGAGTACCGGGAGGTTACCGGAACCCCCCGGGAGCTATATGGGCCTTAGTGGGCCTTAGTGGAAAAGGGAAGGGGCAGCCCAAGATGGGCCGCGCCCCCCCCCCCTCCCCTAGTCCTATTAGGACAAGGAGAGGTGGCCGGCCCCCCTCTCTCTTTTCCCCCTTCGCGAATCCTATTCCAACTAGGATTGGGGGGGGGGGGAATCCTACTCCCAGAGGGAGTAGGACTCTCCTGGCGCGCCCTCCTTGGCCGGCCAGCCTCCCCCCTTTAGCCCTTTATATACAGAGGCAGGGACACCCCAGAGACACACAAGTTGATCCACGTGATCTATTCCTTAGCCGTGTGCGGCGCCCCCAGCCACCGTAGTCCTCGATAATACTGTAGCGGAGTTTAGGCGAATCCCTGCTACTGTAGTATATCAAGATCGTCACCACGCCGTCGTGCTGACGGAACTCTTCCCCGACACTTTGCTGGATCGGAGTCCGGGGATAGTCATCGAGCTGAACGTGTGCTAGAACTCGGAGGTGCCGTAGTTTTTGTGCTTGATCGGTCAGGCCGTGGAGACGTACGACTACATCAACCAAGTTAATGCTTCCGTTGTCGATCTACAAGGGTATGTAGATCACGCTCTCCCCCTCTCGTTGCTATGCATCACCATGATCTTGCATGTGCGTAGAATTTTTTTTGAAATTACTACGAAACCCAACAGTGGCATCCGAGCCTAGGTTTTATATGTTGATGTTATATGCACGAGTAGAACACAAGTGAGTTGTGGGCGATACAAGTCATACTTCCTACCAACATGTCATACTTTGGTTCGGCAGTATTGTTGGACGAGACGACCCGGACCAACATTACGCGTACGCTTACGCGAGACCGGTTCTCCTGACGTGCTTTGCACATAGGTGGCTTGCGGGCGACAGTCTCTCCAACTTTAGTTGAACGAAGTGTTGCTACGCCCGGTCCTTGCGAAGGTTAAAATGGAGTCAAATTGACAAACTATCGTTGTGGTTTTGATGCGTAGGTAAGATTAGTTCTTGCTTAAGCCTGTAGCAGCCACGTAAAACATGCAACAACAAAGTAGAGGACGTCTAACTTGTTTTTGCAGGGCATGTTGTGATGTGATATGGTCAAGACATGATGTTGTTTTTATTGTATGAGATGATCATGTTTTGTAACCGAGTTATCGGCAACTGGCAGGAGCCTTATGGTTGTCGTTTTATTGTATGCAATGCAATCGCGATGTAATGCTTTACTTTATCACTAAGCGGTAGCGATAGTCGTAGAAGCACAAGCTTGGCGAGACGATAACGATGCTACGATGGAGATCAAGGTGTCAAGCCGGTGACGATGGTGATCACGATGGTGCTTCGGAGATGGAGATCACAAGCACAAGATGATGATGGCCATATCATACCGCTTATATTGATTGCATGTGATGTTTATCCTTTTATGCATCTTATCTTGCTTTGATTGACGGTAGCATTATAAGATGATCTCTCACTAAATTATCAAGGAAGTGTTCTCCCTGAGTATGCACCGTTGCGAAAGTTCTTCGTGCTGAGACACCACGTGATGATCGGGTGTGATATGTTCTACGTTCAAATACAACGGGTGCAAAACAGTTGCACACGCGGAATACTCAGGTTATACTTGACGAGCCAAGCATATACAGATATGGCCTCGGAACACGGAGACCGAAAGGTCGAGCGTGAATCATATAGTAGATATGATCAACATAACGATGTTCACCATTGAAAACTACTCCATCTCACGTGATGATCGGTTATGGTTTAGTTGATTTGGATCACGTGATCACTTAGAGGATTAGAGGGATGTCTATCTAAGTGGGAGTTCTTTAATTAATTTGACTAATTGAACTTAAATTTATCATGAACTTAGTACCTGATAGTATCTTGCTTATGTATGTTTGATTGTAGATAGATGGCTCGTGCTGTTGTTCCGTTGAATTTTAATGCGTTCCTTGAGAATGCAAAGTTGAAAGATGATGGTAGCAATTACACGGACTGGGTCCGTAACTTGAGGATTATCCTCATTGCTGCATAGAAGAATTACGTCCTGGAAGCACCGCTAGGTGCCAGGCCTGCTGCAGGAGCAACGCCGGATGTTATGAACGTCTGGCAGAGCAAAGCTGATGACTACTCGATAGTTCAGTGTGCCATGCATTACGACTTAGAATCGGGACTTCAACGACGTTTTGAATGTCATGGAGCATATGAGATGTTCTAGGAGTTGAAGTTAATATTTCAAGCAAACGCTCGGATTGAGAGATATGAAGTCTCCAATAAGTTCTATAGCTGCAAGATGGAGGAGAACAGTTCTGTCAATGAGCATATACTCAAAATGTCTGGGTATAATAATCACTTGATTCAATTGGGAGTTAATCTTCCAGATGATTGCGTCATCGACAAAATTCTCCAATCACTGCCACCAAGCTACAAGAGCTTCGTGATGAACTATAATATGCAAGGGATGAATAAAACTATTCCCGAGCTCTTCGCGATGCTAAAAGCGGCGGAGGTAGAAATCAAGAAGGAGCATCAAGTGTTGATGGTCAACAAGACCACTAGTTTCAAGAAAAAGGGCAAAGGGAAGAAGAAGGGGAACTTAAAAAAGAACGGCAAGCAAGTTGCTAGTCAAGAGAAGAAACCCAAACCTGGACCTAAGCCCGAAACTGAGTGCTTCTATTGCAAGCAGACTGGTCACTGGAAGCGGAACTGCCCCAAGTATTTGGCGGATAAGAAGGATGGCATGGTGAACAAAGGTATATGTGATATACATGTTATTGATGTGTACCTTGCCAATGCTCGCAGTAGCACCTGGGTATTTGATACTGGTTCTGTTGCTAATATTTGCAACTCGAAACAGGGACTACGGATTAAGCGAAGATTGGCTAAGGACGAGGTGACGATGCGCGTGGGAAACGGTTCCAAAGTTGATGTGATCGCAGTCGGCACGCTACCTCTACATCTACCTTCGGGATTAGTATTAGACCTAAATAATTGTTATTTGGTGCCAGCGTTGAGCATGAACATTATATCTGGATCTTGTTTAATGCGAGACAGTTATTCATTTAAATCAGAGAATAATGGTTGTTCTATTTATATGAGTAATATCTTTTATGGTCATGCACCCTTGAAGAGTGGTCTATTCTTATTGAATCTCGAGAGTAGTGATACACATATTCATAATGTTGAAGCCAAAAGATGCAGAGTTGATAATGATAGTGCAACTTATTTGTGGCACTGCCGTTTAGGTCATATCGGTGTAAAGCGCATGAAGAAACTCCATACTGATGGGCTTTTGGAACCACTTGATTATGAATCGCTTGGTACTTGCGGACCGTGCCTCATGGGCAAGATGACTAAAACACCATTCTCCGGTACTATGGAGAGAGCAACAGATTTGTTGGAAATCATACATACAGATGTATGTGGTCCGATGAACATTGAAGCTCGTGGTGGATATCGTTATTTTCTCACCTTGACAGATGATTTAAGCAGATACGGGTATATCTACTTAATAAAACATAAATCTGAAACATTTGAAAAGTTCAAAGAATTTCAGAGTGAAGGTGAAAATCATCGTAACAAGAAAATAAAGTTTCTACGATCTGATCGTGGAGGAAAATATTTGAGTTACGAGTTTGGTGTACATTTGAAAAATTGTGGAATAGTTTCGCAACTCACGCCACCCGGAACACCTTAGCGTAATGGTGTGTCCGAACATCGTAATCGTACTTTACTAGATATGGTGCGATCTATGATGTCTCTTACTGATTTACCACTATCCTTTTGGGGATACGCTCTAGAGACGGCCGCATTCACGTTAAATAGGACACCATCAAAATCCGTTGAGACGACGCCTTATGAACTGTGGTTTGGCAAGAAACCAAAGTTGTCGTTTCTGAAAGTTTGGGGCTGCGATGCTTATGTGAAAAAGCTTCAACCTGATAAGCTCGAACCCAAATCGGAGAAATGTGTCTTCATAGGATATCCAAAGGAAACTATTGGATACACCTTCTATCACAGATCCGAAGGCAGGACTTTTGTTGCTAAATTCAGAAACTTTCTGGAGAAGGAGTTTCTCTCGAAAGAAGTGAGTGGGAGGAAAGTAGAACTTGACGAGGTAACTGTACCTGCTCCCTTATTAGAAAGTAATGCATCACAGAAAACTGTTTTAGTGACACCTACACCAGTTAGTGAGGAAGCTAATGATAATGATCATGAAACTTCAGAACAAGATACTACTGAACCTCGTAGATCAACCAGAGTAAGATCCGCACCAGAGTGGCACAGTAATCCTGTTCTGGAAGTCATGCTACTAGATCATGATGAACCTACGAAGTATGAAGAAGCGATGGTGAGCCCAGATTCCGCAAAGTGGCTTGAAGCCATGAAATCTGAGATGGGATCCATGTATGAGAACAAAGTATGGACTTTGGTTGACTTGCCCGATGATCGGCAAGCAATTGAGAATAAATGGATCTTCAAGAAGAAGACTGACGCCGATGGTAATATTACTGTCTACAAAGCTCGACTTGTCGCAAAAGGTTTTCGGCAAGTTCAAGGGATTGACTACGATGAGACCTTCTCACCCGTAGCGATGCTTAAGTCTGTCCGAATCATGTTAGCAATTGCCGCATTTTATGATTTTGAAATTTCGCAGATGGATGTCAAAACTGCATTCCTGAATGGATTTCTGGAAGAAGAGTTGTATATGATGCAACCAGAAGGTTTTGTCGGTCCAAAGGGAGCTAACAAAGTGTGCAAGCTCCAGCGATCCATTTATGGACTGGTGCAAGCCTCTCGGAGTTGGAATAAACATTTTGATAGCGTGATCAAAGCATTTGGTTTTATACAGACTTTTGGATAAGCCTGTATTTACAAGAAAGTGAGTGGGAGCTCTATAGCATTTTTGATATTATATGTGGATGGCATATTACTAATTGGAAATGATGTAGAATTTCTGGATAGCATAAAGGGATACTTGAATAAAAGTTTTTCAATGAAAGACCTCGGTGAAGCTGCTTACATATTAGGCATTAAGATCTATAGAGATAGATCAAAAACGCTTAATTGGACTTTCACAAACCACATACCTTGACAAAATTTTGAAGAAGTTCAAAATGGATCAAGCAAAGAAAGGGTTCTTGCCTGTGTTACAAGGTGTGAAGTTGGGTAAGACTCAATGCCCGACCACCGCAGAAGATAGAGAGAATATGAAAGATGTTCCCTATGCATCGGCCATAGGATCTATCATGTATGCAATGCTGTGTACCAGACCTGATGTGTGCCTTGCTATAAGTCTAGCAGGGAGGTACCAAAGTAATCCAGGAGTGGATCACTGGACAGCGGTCAAGAACATCCTAAAATACCTGAAAAGGACTAAGGATATGCTTCTCGTATATGGAGGTGACAAAGAGCTCATCATAAAAGGTTACATTGATGCAAGCTTTGACACTGATCCGGACGATTCTAAATCGCAAACCGGATATGTGTTTACATTAAACGGTGGAGCTGTCAGTTGGTGCAGTTCTAAACAAAGCGTTGTAGCGGGATCTACATGTGAAGCGGAGTACATAGCTACTTCGGAAGCAACAAATGAAGGATTCTGGATGAAGGAGTTCATATCCGATCTAGGTGTCATACCTAGTGCATCGGGTCCAATGAAAATCTTCTGTGACAATATGGGTGCAATTGCCTTGGTAAAGGAATCCAGATTTCACAAGAGAACCAAGCACATCAAGAGACGCTTCAATTCCATCCAAGATCTAGTCCAGGTGGGAGACATAGAGATTTGCAAGATACATACGGATCTGAATATTGCAGACCCGTTGACTAAGCCTCTTCCATGAGCAAAACATGATCAACACCAAGGCTCCATGGGTGTTAGAATCATTACTGTGTAATCTAGATTATTGACTCTAGTGCAAGTGGGAGACTGAAGGAAATATGCCCTAGAGGCAATAATAAAGTTATTATTTATTTCCTTATAATCATGATAAATGTTTATTATTCATGCTAGAATTGTATTAACCGGAAACATAATACATGTGTGAATACATAGACAAACAAAGTGTCACTAGTATGCCTCTACTTGACTAGCTCGTTAATCAAAGATGGTTATGTTTCCTAACCATGAACAATGAGTTGTTATTTGATTAACGGGATCACATCATTAAGTGAATGATCTAATTGACATGACCCATTCCATTAGCTTAGCACCCGATCGTTTAGTATGTTGCTATTGCTTTCTTCATGACTTATACATGTTCCTATAACTATGAGATTTTGCAACTCCTGTTTACCGGAGGAACACTTTGGGTACTATAAAGGAGTACTACAGGTGTCTCCAAAGGTACATGTTGGGTTGGCGTATTTCGAGATTAGGTTTTGTCACTCCGATTATCGGAGAGGTATCTCTGGGCCCTCTCGGTAATGCACATCACTTAAGCCTTGCAAGCATTGCAACTAAATGAGTTAGTTGCGGATGATGTATTACAGAACGAGTAAAGAGACTTGCCGGCAACGAGATTGAACTAGGTATGGGATACCGACGATCGAATCTCGGGCAAGTAACATACCGATGACAAAGGGAACGACGTATGTTGTTATGCGGTCTGACTGATAAAGATCTTGCAGAATATGTAGGAGCCAATATGGGCATCCAGGTCCCGCTATTGGTTATTGACCAGAGACATGTCTTGGTCATGTCTACATTGTTCTCGAACCCATAGGGTCCGCACGCTTAAGGTTACGATGACAGTTATACTATGAGTTTATGCATTTTGATGTACCAAAGGTTGTTCGGAGTCCCGGATGTGATCACGGACATGACGAGGAGTCTCGAAATGGTCGAGACATAAAGATTGATATATTGGAAGCCTATGTTTGGATATCGGAAGTGTTCCGGGTGAAATCGGGATTTTACCGGAGTACCGGGAGGTTACCGGAACCCCCCGGGAGCTATATGGGCCTTAGTGGGCCTTAGTGGAAAAGAGAAGGGGCAGCCCAAGATGGGCCGCGTGCCTCCCCCCTCCCCTAGTCCTATTAGGACAGGGAGAGGTGGCCGGCCCCCCTCTCTCTTTTCCCCCTCCGCGAATCCTATTCCAACTAGGATTGAGGGGGGGGGGGAATCCTACTCCCAGAGGGAGTAGGACTCTCCTGGCGTGCCCTCCTTGGCCGGCCAGCCTCCCCCCTTTAGCCCTTTATATACAGAGGCAGGGACACCCCAGAGACACACAAGTTGATCCACGTGATCTATTCCTTAGCCGTGTGCCGCGCCCCCAGCCACCATAGTCCTCGATAATACTGTAGCGGAGTTTAGGCGAAGCCCTGCTGCTATAGTATATCAAGATCGTCACCACGCCGTCGTGCTGACAGAACTCTTCCCCGACACTTTGCTGGATCAGAGTCCGGGGATCGTCATCGAGCTGAACGTGTGCTAGAACTCGGAGGTACCATAGTTTCGGTGCTTGATCGGTCGGACCGTGGAGACGTACGACTACATCAACCAAGTTAACGCTTCCGTTGTCGATCTACAAGGGTACGTAGATCACACTCTCCCCCTCTCATTGCTATGCATCACCATGATCTTGCATGTGCGTAGGATTTTTTTTGAAATTACTACGAAACCCAACAGATTTATCATGATCCTGGAGTGTGACATCACGGCGGTTTGCAAGATCAAGGTGAAGATGCAAGGGAAGAATTTTTCTAAGTATTGAAGATTGACATGAATAAGTCCCAATCAATCTGGGGCCTAATGTTGGGGATATTACTACTGGACGTAAACTGGCCAGGAGTTACCAGATTAACTCTATAAAGATTAGAAGCCCATGAAGACGTAAGGGTGATGGCGCTTTACGGAGGCCCAAGGCCCAAAGGCGAGTTAAGGCCTGTAGATCTAAACCGACTTTCTCATGTAACTTGCATTGTAAGGAAGGATAGAGACCGAGCCGGACACGTTCATGATCTGGCCTCGGGACTCTGTAAACCGGCGGGCGTCAACCTATGTATATAAAGGGACGACCTGGCCGCAGTTTAGCGACAACAGACAACAACTCGAGAGCCAGGCAACGCGGATTCGCTCCCTGGTCATCGAAACCCTAGCAATACCAAACACAACTAGACGTAGGCTTTTACCTTCATCGAAGGGGCCGAACTAGCATAAAAACCCTCGTGTCCCTTGTCCGGTTTAACCCCTTTAAGCTAACCCGTAGTGATGGCCCCACGACTAAGTCCTTTCACGAAGACATCTGCCGTGACAAAACCACGACAGTTGTGGTGTAATACCCTACTCCAATGTGGTGTGGTGGATTGCCTTGTAGGCTGAGGATGAACAGGTACAAGGGATGAACAGCCTCCTTAGGAGAGGTGTTCTTGAGCTCGATGAGCTTGCGTGGTGTCCTTGGCGGAGTGGATCCAATCCTAGATGAGCCGATCCCCAACTACGGTGGTGGCTAGTCCTATTTATAGAGGCCCCGGTCCTCTTCCAAAATGTAGGCGGGAAGGGATCCCACAACGGCCAAATTTTAAGGGAGACAACCAATACAAGTTATCATGACAAAAGGTGGTCTTCGCCTGCCAAGGGCTGTAGTGGTGACGCCGTCCTAGGCTCCACGGTGACCTCCGTCCTGCCGTCTTGCCGCTCTTGGTCTTGTTGCACCGATATGTAAACCTTTGCCTGCTGCCTCAGGACTCCTCGCCTGCGCTTGCCACTTTAGAACCAAAGAGGAAACAAGGACACTGCGCGCGCTGGCGCCTCCTTGGCGCCCGCCTGGCCTTGGTCATCATGGCTTGCGTCACAGGAACCTCGCGAGGTGCCCCTTACCTTGATCTATCCACCCCTCGCGAGCCAGCCTGGTGAGGCCACCCCCTAGGAGGTCTTGCGTCGTCCACCTCGCGGGGCTCGGCCCCTCGCGAGGGTCTTGAGTATTTGCTAATGAAGATGGGCTGTACAGGGCCGCTGGCGGAGCCACACCGTGGGCCGCAGGCAGGCAAGTGTGGGGATCCCCGTTCCAAGGACGCTGACAGTACCCCCCGGTGCAAGGTGCGCTCGTAGTTGGCTTCGAGGCGAAGCCAAGGGGCAAGTGCAGAGTGACGTGGCCCCCAACAGCCTGCGGCCTCGGTTGACGCATGGCAATTGATGGGATGTGGGCGTCTCTGCTTCCCCATGCTGCCTCGACAACTGCCCGACTTGACGAGTCCCTGCTGCATGCAGAGAAAAATCATCATTACTTGTGATCATGGGGATCGCCGATTGGCTTTCTCCCGCTATAAATGAGGAGGGGGCGGAGCCCCCATCGCTCATCTCTTCCTGCTCTGCTCGCTTCTTCTCCCTTGCTTCATCACTAGCAGCGACACCCATGGTGCCTGCAAGGAGGTTCTCGACCGCAGAAAAGGGGAAGGGCCGCCAGGAGGGGCCGGCGAAGAGGTTCTCAGCCGCAGAAAAGGGGAAGGCCCTCCTGGAGGGGCCTGGCTCGCTGCCGCCTAAGAGGGGGCGCGGCCGTCCCCGCAAGCACACCGCGGCCCCTGCCGTGGCCCCTCGCGACCGCGGCGGCGCCTCTTCGCGTGGTGGGAGACGCCCAGGTCGTGGCAGCCCCATCGATGAAGGGAGCTGTGCCATGGTCGCGCGGCCTCCCCGGCCGTGCTTCCACTCGGCAAACGTGCTTCCGGAGTTCGTTGTGTGGTCAGAGAACCTGGCCGGCACCTGGCTTCAGCTTCCACGCTTCTTTGCCGGCAAGCTCCCAGCCATGGGTCCAGGCGGTCTCTGGCTGCAGGCGGACGGCTGCTGCAGCAAGGCTTCATGGGTCACGGTGGAAGTCTCCGTCGTAGGCAACGCAGCCCTGGCTCGCGGCTGGCAGACGTTTGCCCGCGCGCGCGGCCTGGGCAGGCGGTGTACCCTCCACTTCAAGTACAATGGTGATGCGACCCTCTACGTGCGGGTATTCGGGGAAGATGGTCGCCGCGTCGGGTCCTACCCCGAGGACAATGACGATGATGAGGTGCTCGGCCTTGGCGACGGCCGCGACGAGCGTGAAGGCGGGCTTGTCCTTGGCACCGGCCATGGCTCATCCAGCTAAGGCGGCTCTTCTTCCGGTGACAGCTCCAGCAGCGGCGGCTACGACCAGCCGCCACGGTGTTGCACCCATTTCGAGGGTGGCAGTGGGTCATCTCGTCACCGCGCTCCAGTGAAGCACGAGGAGGGGTCTGGTTGAGCCCAGGAGAGCACCATGGGTCCATCCTCGCGAACTGCTATGGGGGCACGCGCCACTTTTGTTTCGTTCTTCCTTTTCTTCCTGCATTAAGAGAGAGACAAGTATGGGGCCCCAAAGGGGCGTGCAACGAACCATGATTTCCAAGCTGCTATGCTATGTTTATCGTTCCTGCTCGTGTTGCAGTATTACTGTTTTGTGTAGGCGTGTAGAGATAACTTTGCTTGATGTGTCTGAAGTTCTTTCCACCTCATGAGGCGCGTCTCTCCCAATACCTGGTGAGATCTCCTTGCCGTTGGCTTGGGAGGTATCGAGGAACTGCAAAAATTTGTTAAGCACCTCTTGTTCTTCCAAGCCCAGGTCATAGGCGCGGCCGGCCATGACCTAGAGCACCGCATCGCGGTACCCGAGGGGCATGGATTAAGGGAGCTCGAGCGAGGGTGCCTCGCGAAGAACAGGAGAAGCGCTCACGAGTGCACCCGTCCAGCCCCCTCGCGAGGTAGGTGAGGGAGAGTACGGGCCCAAACAAAGAACCAAGGGAAGAACAGAGGAAAAGGAGATCAAACCAAGATGACAAGAAAAACCAGAATGGGAACATCCATTAAGAAAAGGGGCAAGACAACTACGGAAAGCAAATGAAAAGCCGCGTCCGACACCTAGTCTAGTCTTCTCACCAACGCGGAGCTAAGTGCTGCCACTAGGACGTGGGAGGGAGCCCCCGAGGCCTGAGGGCGGCACTCATGAGACTCCGGGGCATGTACAGGCCCACTCATTATTACGTGAGAGTGTCACGAGCAGAGACCTTCACAGGCACAGGGCCTTGCTTCACAGGCGTTGGGCCTTGCTTCACGGGTAGAACTTCTAGAGGTGCTGGATGTTCCAGGCGTTCTGGATGGGGATCACGTCTTGCGTCTCCAGGTGCGCGGCGCCAAGCCTGGAGACACGGGCGATCCTAAACGGGCCCTCCCACATGGGCGAGAGCTTGTGCAGCCCTTCCCTGGAGAGCACCCGCCTCAGGACGAGATCACCCACCTCGAGCGTCTTGGAGTGGACGCTGCGACAGTGGTACCGTCGTAGCTCCTGCTGGTACCTTGCCGCTCGGAGCGAGGCTTCACAGCAGCGTTCCTCCCCCAGCACAAGGTCCATCCCCTGCATGGCATCTCGCTGCGTCTCATCAAACGCCAGGACCCGAGCGGAGCAATGCTTGACCTCGTGAGGGAGAACCGCTTCTGCTCCGTAGACAAGGAAGAATGGGGTCTCGCCTGTTGGCTTGGTGCCGGTGCTGCAGATGGACCACAACACAGATTGGAGCTCGTCGTGCCAGCCCTTGCCGCAGGCCTCAAGCTTCTTCTTGAAGGTCCTGGTCTTGAGGCCTCTGAGGACCTCCGCGTTGGCGCGTTCGGCTTGACCATTGCTCCTGGGGTGTGCCATCGAAGCGTAGAAGATCTGCGTTCCAAGGTTAGCATAATATGTCTTGAAGAGATTGCTAGTGAACTGCAAGCTATTGTCGGTGATGATGCGATTAGGGACCCCGAACCAGCTCACGAGATCCTTGATGAACTCGACCGTAGATCCGGCTGGGACGGTGCGGACAACTTCTACCTCCACCCATTTGGTGAACTTGTCGATGGCGACGTAGAGGTAGCGATAACCCCCAGGCACTCGAGGGAACGGGCCTATGATATCCAACCCCCAGTCTGCGAACGGCCATGAGAGCAGAATGGTCTGGAGGCCCTGAGCTGGCTGATGGATTTTCTTGGTGTGGAATTGGCTGGCCTTGCAGGACTTCACTAGCTCAGTTGCGTGTCGTAGGCCAGCAGAACCCGCTGCGGAACGCCTTGCCAACGAGGGTTCGTGACGACGAGTGATGCCTGTCGGTGTCAAAACCGGCGGATCTCGGGTAGGGGTCCCGAACTGTGCGTCAAAGGCGGATGGTAACAGGAGGCGGGGGACACAATGTTTACCTAGGTTCGGGCCCTCTTGATGGAGGTAATACCCTACTTCCTGCTTGATTGATCTTGATGATATGAGTATTACAAGAGTTGATCTACCACGAGATCGTAGAGGCTAAACCCTAGAAGCTAGCCTATGATTATGATTGTTGTTCTACGAACTAAACCCTCCAGTTTATATAGACACCGGAGGGGGCTAGGGTTACACAGAGTCGGTTACAAGGGAGGAGACCTACATATCCAAATTGCCAAGCTTGCCTTCCACGCAAAGGAGAGTCCCACCCGAACACGGGAGGAAGTCTTCAATCTTGTATCTTCATAGTCCAACAGTTCAGACAAAGTATATAGTCCGGCAGTCCGAGGACGCCCTAATCTAGGACTCCCTCAGTAGCCCCTGAACCAGGCTTCAATGACGATGACTCCAGCACGCATATTGTCTTCTACATTGCCAGGCGGGTTCCTCCTCCGAATACACCATAGAAGATTTCGAACACAAGGATAGTGTCCGGCTCTGCAAAAAACAAATTCAACATACCACCGTAGAGAGTATAACATTTCCACAAATCTAATCTGCGGACAACTTTTCATAACATGACATCACGCCATGGCCTGGTCATTATTCGAACCGTTTTTCTCAACCAGCTACTGCACATATTGCGAGGCGGTTTTCTTGGCATGTCTTGTCGAAGCAGATATCGTGTCCCCTTATCATGGGATTCTCATCAATACGGGTGTGGGTAAGCCAACCGCGCCATCAATCACAGTGCTTGGGGAATAAGCGAGTTTACCAGGCAGGTGGGGAGGCACATAGTTTCTTTCGGCCTTATAAAGGGACAAGGATTCCTCCTTTTCATCCATGCCTTCTTCTTCCCTGCCCATCCATTCTCGCGCACTCGAGCTCCAGCACCCAAGTTCGCATTTTCTCCGCAAAACCACTCCAAACATGTCCGGAGCGGGAGGCAAGTGGATGGTCTCCTCTGTTACGGAGGAGAACATTACGAAGCTCTAGGAAGCCGGATACCTAGCTGCAGATATCACGCACCGGCTCCCAGACGAGGGGCAGATCGTCCCTACCCCCGAACCCCACGAAAGGGTTGTATTCCTTACCCATTTCATCCGCGGGCTGCGATTTCCCCTCCACCCATTTGTCCACGGGCTCATGTTCTACTATGGGCTGGACTTCCACGATCTGGCCCCCAATTTCATCCTCAACATCTCGGCGTTTATCATCGTGTGCGAGGCCTTCCTCTGCATCAAGCCCCACTTTGGCCTATAGATAAATACCTTCAACGTTAAACCGAAGGTGGTGGTCGGCCAGCAAGCGGAGTGCGGAGGCGCCATGGTGGGAAAAATGCCCAATGTCACCTGGCTCGAAGGCTCCTATGTGGAGACCGTGAAGGGGTGGCAATCGGGGTGGTTCTACATCACCGAGCCGCGTGACACCAACTGGGTGGCGGCCCCCGAATTTCGATCCGGCATCCCCATGCGGCTCACCTCCTCGAAAGAGAAGGGCCTATCCAGGGGTTCATTGGTGGAGCTGACCGGACTCCAGAACTGTGTTAAAAACATGATAAGCAAGAAAATCAAGCTTGTCAACATGGTCCAGGTCATGCTCTTCCACCGGATCCTCCCGTGTCAAAGACGGGCATTCAATATGTGGGAGTTCGACCCGGCTAAGCACCAGACGCTACGAGAGCTCTTCGACAAGAGGCACCAGGACATCTAGAAGGTGCTGTTCAAGTCCGCTGAGGTACCTCCTCCCCTTACCGAGGATCGCAGACTCAGCACAAAGCGCCCTGCCAATCCGGTGAGCTCCTTATATCTCGTAAGATGTTTCTTTCCCCAGTATAATCATGTGGGGGATCTAAGCCTCCACGCCATCAATGGGTCACAACAGTGGAGCAGATCGATTGTCCGGCCCCACTGCCCAAAGATCCAGCAAGGGCTCTCTTAACGGAGATGCTGGTTCCGGTGCCCTATGAGGCGCTGGAGAAGAAGGCCAAGAAGAAGGCCACGTGGACCAGGAAAGGTCTCCGGCGCAAGGTCATATCGGACTCATCGTCCGATAACACCGAGGTGCCCTCCTCCCACGAAAACAAGGAGGAGGAAGAGGAAAGTTCTCCCCCCCTCCCAGCCGGGGGAGACAAGAAAAGGAAGGCCGCCCCGTCAAGGGAGGCTGAAGGCTCCAAGAAGGGAAGGACTCTCCTGCCGGACTACTCCACAGCGGCCGCTTTTAGCGACGAGGAGTGGTTACCCAAGGACAAGCCCCTGGCGAAGTCGTAAGTATCTGAATACCATAATAGTTCTTGGTATGTTTTATTTTATAGCTTCTTATCTTGCCGAACATGATCATGCAACCCATCCAAAGCCCATATCGACGTATCCTCTTCCGATGAGTATTTGGGCCCATCGGAGATGAACATCGATTCACTCCCGACCGCCTCCTCCCTCGCCCTACGGACGATGTCGAGGTGTTGTCTCAAAGGGTAATGAACCAAGGGGAGACAGTTCCGGAGGCACCCCAAGGGGACATTCCGGATGCTGGGCGCACGAGGGGCAAGACTCCCATGGGCTCTAATGCCGGCGGCAACAAGTCTAGCCCCCAGCCGAATACTGCGCCGGAACCTCCAGTGGTTCCGGATTCTGTCAGGCGACCCCTCAGCAAGGGGGGTAAGCCGTCTTTGCCGATGGCCTCTGTCCATCCAGAGGCATCGGACAATTTGCTGCAAGCGCTTCGCGGCGCTTCCATTGATTAAGAGCACCGCTCTATCATGAGTGCGGTGGTCAAGAAGGTTCGGTCCGCCAAAAGCGAACTAACTGAAGCCTCTGCAACCCTCCTAACAGGCTTTGAGGTAAGTAATCAAATTATGAGAAAATGTTACAACATAGACAGTAGCCCCTGATGCTTTGTTTGGTGTTCGCAAAAGAAAGACCGAACAGAGGATCAAAAAATAATCACAAGAGTCTAATCAGAATATGTCTATGTGCATAAGCAGGCTTCACTGCTGGCTTCTGCCGCTCGCATGGCGGAGTCTCCGCACTGAAGCGGGACCTTGAGCGGTCCGAGGAACAGCTCGGCCTTACCAAGAGGCAGCTCGAAGGGAACAAAGGTAAGTAATACCTCGTCTATTTATTGATAAAGAAAAAGGAAAGTGGTTGTTAGATCACAGGATCGTCATGAATTTTGCTAGGGGCCATGACCGAAGTGGCGGCCCTGAAGAAGGCGTTGTCCGAGGCCGAAGGCAAAGTGGCCAAGGAGCATGCCGAGCGCGAGAAGCAAGCGGCCCGAGTCGGCGAGGTTCAGCAAGAGCTCCAGGAGTTTGTCAAGAAGTACGAGTCCTTGGAGTGTGACTCTAAGACGCAAGGGTCCGAGCTTGCGAAGGCCCTCGAGAACGCACAAATTGCCAAGGCTGAAGCCCAAAAGATCCTCCAAGAAATTGAGGCGGTCATGAAGATAGAGACGGGTAAGGCATTCATTATGCAAGGCAAGCATGTGAAGGAAACTTTCCTTTTACTTACCCAAATTCGGAGCTCTCCAGGAGCGTTCACAGATCTACCCAGTAGTGTGTCGGATGCTGCAGAGTTCTACCGGGCCGAGGAAGGGAGCTCAACGGAGAAGTTGTTCTGGTCTCAGTATACTGGTACCGAACATCTGATGACCTTGAGCGACCAGTTGAAGCAACTGGTCGAGCTTCACAAGGTGGCCGAACTGGCCATTAAGGGCCTCATAGTCCGGATGTGGCCTGGCGAGCCCCTTCCTGGCAGCTATTTCGGCCTGGTAAGGCGGCTTGTGAATGCCTGCCCACGGTTTGAAGTTATAAAGCGGTCCGTCTGGATTGAGGGTGCGCGCAGGGCTTTTGCCTGGGCGAAAGTGCACTGGGCGAAGATGGACGCCGAAAATCTGGTGAAGGAGGGGCTGCCGGAGGGCAAGGAGCATCGCCACCCCGAAAAGTTTTCTGATAGTGTCCTAAAGGGTGCTTGCCTTGTGGCAGAGGAATGTGCTAAGGATGTAATATTTGAATGAATGTACTCATGTGATCCTGTAATGTGGAACGAGTTCATGTGCACTATGTAACGCTTGTAAATTTAAAATATTACCTTTTGTGCGACTGTTTATAAAATTTGAGAGTTGGCCAGTCGTCGGCTTCTGCCCCCATGTAACTAGTACTGAGGTGTTTGGGATAAACTTGACCACTCTTTATCCCAGTTTTGGGTCCTTCGAAGGAGGTGTTCAGCACAATGAACCAGGCAATAGGACTACAAAGCTTTATCACTCTCACTTAGCCATAGAAGTCTACAATTTTAAATTTCGGCAAAGCCCCTAGTATTCAGAAGGCCGAACTTGGGGCGCTATGTATGCCTAAATCGGACAAGGCCGACTCCTCGCCTGAAGCAGAAAAAATCTTTAAGGATTTGAGACCTCTTGAACAGCGACCAGCTCTCGCCGCATCATGACAGTCAGTTTTCGTCTTTATCTACTAAGCTGCTCGTCCGGAAGAACCGGGACACAATCGTAGTAGTTCTCGCAGTGCTACCTTAGCCGATATAGCGGAACGTAAGGTACCAAAACATGGAGCCGGGCAAAGCCAACTATTGACCCAATACATGATTCGGAGCTGATGCATATAATGCTATAAGTTCGGGGTACCACACTGCTGAAAGCGTTCAGACTTTTCATGCCATGTTTTGGGGTACACTGAAGCCCCTGGCACACTGGTCGTATCAGAATGTACGGGTGTGATTTGTCGTAAATAAGCAGACTGGGAAAAAAGGTAAAGGAATGCAATAATGAGCTAATGATGTACATTGTTATTTAGATGATACGTCAAAGCGTATGCATACATGTAGTGCAATAAGTAAAATATAGGACTATTTGAGATGTCCTATCCAAGGTCAAGCTGCGTGTGGGTATGCAAAACAGGTATATCGATCGTTATCAGAGACCACCTGAGGATTCCCTTGTACGTCCAAGCTTCTTGCTTCCTTGGTGTTTCCTTCCCGTGACGGGTCCGATAATCATACAATCGGAGAGGGCCTTCAGAGAATAGGGGCATGAAAGGAAGAAAATGTTAAAGGTATAGGGATCCTGAAGCAGTTGAGCCGCATTGTGGGCCGTGCCATGGCCATGCCTCCGCCTATGCCCATGGTATCTTGAGTGCATAATTATGTACGCGCGGCGCAAATTTCGCCGCTTGACTGAGACTAGGACGGATGACGAATTGCTAGGCGAGCTCTAAACATGCCTGGAGATCCTCTTGCGGGGTACTCTAGACTCGCTTGAAGGTGTCTGGTGTCTTTTTCGCCGAATAGGCGGTTTGCCTCATAAGGCTGCTTTGCGTTTCTGTTGCGAGGGCCGTAGTGTGCTCCTCTGTGTGGAGCGAGCGTTCTGTGTTTCCATGAACTATTATAACCCCGCGAGGTCCTGGCATTTTGAGCTTGAGGTATGCATAATGCGGTACCGTATTGAATCTGGCAAATGCGGTTCATCCGAGCAGTGCGTGATAGCCACTGCGGAAGGGGATGATATTGAAGATTAACTCCTCGCTTCGGAAGTTGTCCGGAGATCCGAAAACCACTTCCAGTGTGATTTAGCCCGTGCAACGGGCTATACACCTGGGATGACACCTTTAAAGGTGGTTTTGGTGGGTTTTATCCTCGAGGGGTCTATACCCATTTTGCGCACTGTATCCTAATAGAGTAGGTTCAGGCTGCTGCCACCGTCCATAAGTACTCGAGTGAGGTGAAATCCGTCAATGATGGGGTCAAGGACCAATGCGTAAGATCCGCCATGACAGATACTGGTGGGGTCGTCCCTGCGATCGAAGGTGATCGGACAAGAGGACCATGGGTTGAACTTTGGGGCGACTAGCTCCAACGCATAGACGTCCCTCAGTGCACGCTTTCATTCCCACTTGGGAATATGGGTTGCGTATATCATGTTTACCATTTTCACTTGGGGAAGAAATTTCTTTTGTCCTCCTGTGTTCGGCGGCCGGGGCTCCTCTTCGTTGTCACTATGCATCCCCTCTTCCTTGTTTTCGGCATTCAACTTGCCAGCCTGTTTGAACACCCAGCATTCTCTGTTGGTGTGGTTGGCTGGTTTATTAGGGGTGCCATGAATTTGACACGAATGATCGAGTATGCGGTCCAAGCTGGACGGGCCCGGATTGCTTCTTTTCAACGGCTTTTTCCGCTGACCGGATTTAGAGCCACTGAATCCGGCATTAACTCCCGTTTATTCGGCGTTGTCGCTGTTGTTGCGGCGCTTGTGTCTGTTGCGACGTGGCTTGCCATTGCTATCTTTGGCATCTGAATTGCCAGAGTTTCTTGATGTGTTGTTGCTGTGAGCCAGCCAGTTATCCTTGCCCGCACAAAAGTGGGTCATGAGTGTCGTGAGGGCTGCCATGGATTTCGGCTTTTCTTAGCTGAGGTGTCGGGCGAGCCACTCCTCGTGGATGTTATTCTTAAATGTCGATAAGGCCTCGGCATCCGGACAGTCGACAATTTGGTTCTTTTTAGTTAGGAACCGAGTCCAAAATTTTCTGGCTGATTCCCCTAGCTGTTGGGTTATGTGACTCAAGTCATCGGCATCCGGTGGTCGCACATAAGTGCCCTGGAAGTTGTCAAGGAATGTGTCCTCCAAATTATCCCAACTGCCAATGGAGTTTGCTGGCAGGCTATTGAGCCAATGGCGAGCAGGTCCTTTGAGTTTTAACGGGAGGTACTTGATGGCATGTAGATCATCACCGCGGGCCATGTGGATGTGGAGGAGGAAATCTTCGATCCATACCGCGGGGTCTGTTGTACAATCATATGATTCAGCATTCACGGGTTTAAAACCTTTTGGGAATTCATGATCCATTACTTCATCAGTGAAGCATAGGGGGTGTGCGGCGCCTCTGTGCCGGGCTATATGATGACGCAGTTCATACGAGTCTTGTCTGATGTATTCAACCCAGCCTGATTTGCTTTTAGTATATCCGGCGTGATGGTCATCGTCACGCGTTGGGGTGTGCCCCCGTGATCCGTAGATCGATCTTGCATGTCCTGCCTTGTTTTCCAATACGTCTTGCAGGTCCTGCATGTTACCCCAGGCCTTGGTTTTTTGTTTAACTGGCGACGGGGTGCGGACTGGACTTCAGCCTGACATGCCGCTTTGTCTCGGCCACGAGGTGGCCGGTCAGCCACATCATACGCTGGAAGTGTAGGCTTTAATGCTTCTTCCTCGAGTTGGAGTGGCAACCTGCGCTTTCGCTAACTTTTGGTTGGGCGCTCAAGTTCGTATTCCTCGGCCACCAGGACCTCAGTCCATCTATCCGCTAGCAGATCTTGGTCAGCTTGAAGCTGTTGTTGCTTTTTCTTCAGGCTTTTTGCTGTGGCTATAAGCCAGCGCTTGAAGCGCTCCTGTTCGGCGGGATCCTCAGGCACGATAAATTCTTCGTCACCGAGGCTCACCTCGCCTTCGGAGAGAGGCATGTAATTGTCATCCTCTAATTCTTCGTCTGCTGCCTGTTCCTTAGGGCTAGCTTGCCCATCCTCCCGCTCGAGGCCTGGCTGGAGGGGATTGTCTTCGTCTTCGATGCTATCTGCAGCGTTATTGTCTCTTATGCCGGTATCGCCGTTTTTCTATGGCGGGGCTTAGAGCGGCGCCGTTGACGCTGGTGCTTAGATTGCTTCTCAAGGGGATTGTCCTCTGTTGACTTATTGCCATCGCTTTCTTTGGGGGTGTCCACCATGTATATATCATATGATGAGGTGGCAGTCCAGCGCCCTATGGGTAGTGGTTCCTGTTCTTCTCCTACATAGTCGTCCATACCGTCGATGTCTTCGGAGCCGAAATCAAGCATGTCGGTTAAGTCGTCGATAGTGGCTATTAAGTGGGTGGTGGGTGGGGAACGAATTTCTTCGTCGTCCGCTTCCCACTCAAGCCGGACATAGTTCGGCCAAGGGCCTTCCGACAAGGAGAGAGACCTTAATGAATTCAGCATGTCGCCCAGGGGCGAGTGCTGAAAGATATCCATGGAGGAAAATTCCATAATCGGCGCCCAATCAGATTTGATAGGCACGGACGCAGGCGGTTCGAAGCCCGTGGCCGGGGACGAATCCAAGGGTCCAGTAACACAGGTCTCGTAGGAGGTGAAGTCAGTATTCGGCTCTATCACCGCTAAGTGTGCGGCCTCCGTGGCGGGGTCCATCTACCCGTCCTCGAACGGCGTGATCTGCTCTGGATCAAGGGGCAGACTTGCCACATGGATGATCTCCCGAACACTGTCGGGTGGCAGAGCTAAGTCATGCTCGTCATGACTGTGCGGCGCACCTGACATGGGCTCGAATCCGTCAAAGACCAAGTCTCCGCGGATGTTAGTAGTATAGCTTAAGTTTCCAAACCTGACCTGATGTCCAGGGGCGTAGCTCTTGATCTGCTCCAGACGGCCAAGCGAGTTGGCCCGCAGTGTGAAGCCACCGAATACGAAGATCTGTCCAGGGGAAAAAGCCTCACCCTGGATCGCATCGTTGCCGATGATCGAAGGAGCCATCAAGCCTTATGGTGACGACACAGTGGAACTCTCAATGAAAGCACCAATGTCGGTGTCAAAACAGGCGGATCTCGGGTAGGGGGTCCCGAACTGTGCGTCTAAGGCGGATGGTAACGGGAGGCGGGGGACACAATGTTTACCCAGGTTCGGGCCCTCTCG
This sequence comes from Triticum dicoccoides, assembly GCF_002162155.2. Taxonomy (NCBI): domain Eukaryota; kingdom Viridiplantae; phylum Streptophyta; class Magnoliopsida; order Poales; family Poaceae; genus Triticum; species Triticum dicoccoides. The sequence goes on along the minus strand of NC_041388.1, from coordinate 496,003,324 downwards.
ATGGAGGTAATACCCTACTTCATGCTTGATTGATCTTGATGATATGAGTATTACAAGAGTTGATCTACCACGAGATCGTAGAGACTAAACCCTAGAAGCTAGCCTATGATTATGATTGTTGTTCTACGGACTAAACCCTCTAGTTTATATAGACACCGGAGGGGGCTAGGGTTACACAGAGTCAGTTACAAGGGAGGAGATCTACATATCCAAATTGCCAAGCTTGCCTTCCACGCAAAGGAGAGTCCCACTCGGACATGGGACAAAGTCTTCAATCTTGTATCTTCATAGTCCAACAGTCCGGCCAAAGTATATAGTCCGGCAGTCCGAGGACCCCCTAATCCAGGACTCCCTCAGTGCCCGCAGTCTCTGCCGTGTATATCAGCCAGCAACTTGTTCCCCTGTTCCCTGGAGATGCATCGTAAGGAAACATCATTTGGCCGCTTCCTGTATAACTCACCATCCTGGATGCAGTATGCCATAGCCTGTCGGGCCACGCTCTCCGCGTCCTCCTCCTTCTCCGGCAGCATCCCTTGCGCCAGGTATTCCTTGAGCTCCGTGGTCCAGTACCCCTCCTGAGGCTTGAGCGCCAGGAGTAGGCGCGCTCCTGAGGTCGGGCCGCAGGCCGGGGCTCCCGAGGCAGGTGGTTGGGGGAGTTCCTCCCGAGGCGGCGCCGGCCCGAAAGCAGAGGTGTTGCCGACAGCTTGAAGAGCCGCTCCTCAAAGACGCCAGGCTCTTGGGGTAGTCGCTTGGATGCCCTTTTGGTGATGTCGTCGGCCTCCTTGTTGGTGCCACGAGGTACGTGCTGCAACTCTAGACCCAGGAAATATTTTTCCATTTTGCGTACCTCAGCGAGGTATGCCTCCATGTGCTCGTCCTTCGGCTCGTATACCTTGTTGGAGAAGTTGACGAGGAGCTGCGAGTTGCCCCTGATGGTGAGGTGCTTCACCCCCAGGGCCACCGCGGCCTTGAGGCCAGCGATGAGGCCTTCATACTCCGCAATGTTGTTGGAGACCTTCTCACCTTGCTAGAAGCAGAGCTGCACGGCGTAGTAGAGCTTGTCCTGAGTAGGCGAGATGAGCATTGCTCTAGCCCTCGTGCCCTGGCATGCGAACGCGCCATCGAAATACATGACCCTGCCATCTGGTGCTTCACTTCCTGGCGAGAGGGATCGGTCATCGCCTGCTTCAAACCCCGGGGTGTCAGTCCATTCTGCCACGAAGTCGGCGAGCGTGCCCCCCTTGATGACCCTAGTTGTGCTGAACTCCAGCTGGAATGCTTGGAGCTTGATGTTCCATTCGACGACTCTTCCAGCAGTGTTGGGGCTCCTGAGTACCCTCTCCAGCGGGTAGGCCGAGACGACCTTGATTGGGTGACCTTGGAAGTAGTGCCACAGTATACACAAGGCCACCAAAAGCACGAGAAAGATCTTCTATGGCATGGGGTACCGTGCCCTTGCATCCCGCAGTACCGTGCTGACGAAATACAGTCGGTGCTCGACGAGGGCAGGAACATCGACGAAGCATGTGCCTGCCGACAGTCGGGGCATCTCCTGAGTTGACGGGACCCCAAGAGCCCGGTTGCCTGCTGGGGCCTCTGCCGGCCCGCGAACGCCGCCTTGCTGGGCCAGCTCACTCATTGGCATTGCTATAGCCTTTGCGGTGCCCTCTGGGTCCTGCATCGCCTCGGCTGGTGGTGCGGCGCGGTAGCCCCTTGGCCTGGCGCTCTTCCCGAACTGCCACTAGAGCTGCGCTAGCGGAGTAGGGAGTGGCGGCAAGGTAAAGCACCAGGGGCTCAAGGGGGCAAGGCGCCACCATCACTGGAGGACTGGTTAGGTATCTCTTGAGGTCTTGAAATGCCTTGGTCAGCTTCCGGGGTCCACTCGAATAGGCCCTTCTTCCTCATCAACTTGAAGAATGGCAGTGCGCGCTCTCCCATCTTGGAGATGAAGCGCCCCAGCGAGGTCACGTAACCTGCAAGATTTTGCATCTCCTTGAGAGTTTGTGGTGGGCTCATGTCTTCTATCACCTTGACCTTCTCCAGGTTATCCTCGATCCCCCAGTGGGACACGAGGAAGCCCAGCAGCTTGCCAGAGGGGACACCGAACACGCACTGTTCTGGGTTGAGCCGGAGGTCTACTTGGCGCAGGCTTGCGAAGGTCTCCTCCAGGCCTTGAATCAAAGTCCTTGCCTCCCGAGATTTTACCACAATGTCATCCACGTAGGCCTCTGCGTTCCTCCTTAGCTGCTGGCCCAAGGCGATGTGCATCAGCCGTTGGAAGGTCGTGCCTGCGTTGCGCAGCCCGAAAGGCATGCAAGTGTAGCAGTACACCCCACACGGGGTCAGGAAGGCCGTATTCTCCACATCCTCCACTGCCATCTTAATCTGGTGATAACTTGAAAATGCGTCCAGGAAGCATAGCAGGTCGCATTCGGCGGTAGAGTCGACGATCTCGTCGATGCACGGGAGCGGGAACGGGTCTTGGGGAAAAGCCTTGTTAAGGTTGGTGAAGTCAACACACATGCGCTCCTTCCCACCTTTCTTTGGTACGACGACGGGGTTCGCCAGCCACTCGGGGTACCGAACCTCGCGAATGACACCCGCTGCCTCCAGCTTCCGGGTTTCCTGGACGATGAAGGACTGCTTCTCTTTGGATTGTCGCCGTGCCTTCTGCTTCACAGGGCGCACATTGGGGCACACCCTCAAGTGATGCTTGATCACCCCTCTTGGGACACCTACTAGTTGCTTGGGTTCCCAGGAGAATACATCCTTGTTCGCGCGCAAGAACCTCACCAATGCCTCCTCTTGATTTGGGTCGAGGTTGGCACCTATGGTAAAGGTGGCTCTTGAGGACCCATGTTCCTCGACCGGAACCTGCTTGGTTTCGGCCCGATCTAGAGTGAACAACTGCTTCTTCTTTGCTGGCGCGGTCTCCTAAACCCCTAGGGTGGCCTCATTGGCCGGTCGCGCTACTACGGCAGTTTTGAGGGCACACTTGAGTGCCGCTAGAGCCTCCTTGGTATCTCCAACTACGGTGAGGACGTCCTTGCTCCCGGGCATCTTCATGAGGTTGTAGGACGGATGGGTCGCCACCATAAACTGAGCCAGAGCCAGGTATCCGAGGATGGTGTTGTATGTGAGGCCGATGCGGGCGATGTCGAAGTCGATCAGCTCGGTGCGGTAGTTATCGCGGGTGTCGAAGGTCATAGGAAGGCGGATCTGCCCCAAGGGGCTGGTGGAGCCGCCGCCGACCCTAGAGAATGGCTTGCTGGGTCGGAGCCGTTGGAGTGGTACGTGAAGAAGGCTGAAAGCCTCCACAGGGAGTACGTTGAGACAGGCGCCGCCATTGATGAGGGTTTTGGTGACAGCTACGCTTTATACGGTGGGCGTGCACAACATTGGGAGCACGCCCGAGTCAATGGTGGCGGCGGGGTGATCCCCTGTGTCAAAGGTGAGGTCGGCCTTGGGTGTCGTGCAACCCGGGGGAGCTCGTTACCACATGGAGGCGGCGCCAATCTGGTGAAAAAACGGTTTGGTGTGACAGTCCAAGGGTGGTGCTTGCGAGCCACCGAGGAGGGCCACGACGGCGACGGGTGCCGGTGCCGCGAAGCGCGCGGCGAAGAGACTGCGCAGCTCCTCCCAGGAGGTCACCGAAGATACTGGCAAGCTGCGTAGCTAGGCGTGTGGTACACCGGCCAGGGCCAGGGGGAACCAGTTGGCCATGACCTGGTCATCGCTCCGGCTTCGAGGACGGCCTTCTCATACGCCTGCATGAAAAAAATGATTAAAATAAATACTAATCGGACTCCAAAAATTCTAAAATAAAATTTCCTCGTCCTCTAAAAATATAACGGACAATGTGAACATTTATTTGGGCCTCTAATGCAATTTTGAAGAACGTGCATTTTTCCTAATTCGAATAAAATTGCAATAAAATCCAAATAAAAATATAAATTGATTTTAATATTTGTCCTCCAACATTTCATTTATTTTGGAGAAGTCATATTATCTCCTCTCATATAATTTTAATATGAAATATTTTCAGAGAGAAAAATTATTAAAACCACAATGATCTTTGTTTCAATATTTGAGAAAATTCAAATATGAAAACAGTGAAATCCACAACTCTCTCCGTGGGTCCTTGAGTTGCTTAGAATTTCAAGGATCGCAACACGAAAATGCAGTAAAATTTGATATGCATGCATGGCCTATGTATAACATTCCAAATTGAAAATTTGGGATGTTACATGTTACTACCTATGTTACTCCCACTTTGGGTAGTCTAAGCAGGCTATAAGGAATAGAATAATATATATGTTCTTTTTAGTTGGAGGAAAGAGAAGAGAAGCGGGCTCTTCGTTAGTAAAGCCAACTGCAACACGAGACCCAAGACACTTTGTGAGGATGTCAGGCTAGTCGTAGTGGGAGTAACTTAGCTAGTAACATAGCGCACTCCAAGAAAATTTTGCTTACATGGCGAGTAGTTAATGAGAAGTAGTAACATAATATGTTACTTTGCACTATCAAGGTAGTAACTTAGACTAGTGTCATATAAATGACACTATAAGTTACTCCCACTATGACCAGCCTAAGGTGGGCCAACTACTGATAAACTAGTATGTATTTAAAACGTATTATTGTACATGCCTGCTAAGAGGTTGGTTGTATATGACATGGCAACTTCTTATAGCCGACCCTTGGATGTATTATTATCCATGCTCTTAGTGAGGTAGCTAGTGTATCATAGACGACTAGCTAGTATCAGACTAGCCACAGTGGGAGTAATACTTCAGCAGTAACATCGAGTCCAACTCAGCAAACTTGCTTATGTGGCAATAAGTTAATGAGGAGAGAGATAATTTTAGTAACTTAGCTAGTTACTGTAACATCACATGTCCCATTGCGATATGAGTCTATAACCTAATAAATGAAGCTTTGCATGACATTAAACTTATGTTACTACCCACTATGAAGGTAGTAACATAGTCTAGGGATATGTGTATGTTACTAGTGTATGTTACTCTCCATTGTGGCTAGTCTCATACTCCCTCCTTTCCGGTTTGGGCTGGTTGTAATGGTAGTTTCATAAGCGGTATCATGCATGCCAACTAGACTTTCTAGATGATGTGGCACACAATTAAATGAGGAAAGAGAGGATGTGGTATCATATCATGATACCGTGTCATATTAAATGTTGTACTACTACTTTGTGTGATGCATGACAATTAATAAGGCAACCTAAGATACTAACTTATGATACTATGCATTATGGAAGTAGCTAGTATCATACACTATCATATGCATGATACTAGTATACTATGATACTCCCCATTACAACAAGCCTCATAGGGCTCAATTCAAAAATCTCACCAAGCAAGCTAGATGGTGAGTGGTGGAATACTTTTTTAGTTTGAAAGAACACCCAATTAATGATTTTGTTTTCCTCAAAAAATTATGTTTTCCAATGTATTAATTGCAATACATGCATGCATAAAGTACATGCATTGGTCAACTTGCTCTTAATACTTGCATGCAATGATTTAATGCACCTTGGAATCTGGACATGTGATGGGGAACAACCAAATTGAGCCTTATAAAATGGAAAAACTAAAATTTTGAGATAAGCCTATAAACCGGAAAGGAGGGAGTATATATGCATGATACTAGTATATGATCGGCAATACCTCCGTAATGTGCGCATGCATAGTATCATAAGTTAGTATCTTAGGTTGCCTTATTAATTGCCATGCATGACACAAAGTAGTACAACATTTAATATGATACCACACCCTCTCTTTCCTCATTTAATGGTGTGCCACATCATCCAAAAAGTCTAGTTGGCATGCATCATACCGCTTGATACTCCCATATTACGACCAACGTTATTAGGGTGGCCATAGTGGGGGTATCATAGCCGGTATCATGCACTCGGGAATAGAAAATATGATGATGTGGCAAAGAAGCAGTAACATAGGTAGATACCATAACATATATATATAATAAATGCTATACTACTCTATGTCATGCATGGCCATAAATACGGTCATCTATGATATATACTACTCTATGATACTATATATGCACTATGAAGGTGGGTACGTAGTATCATACACTGGTACCATATGCATGATACTATATGATACTCTCCCCCACTATATAAGGCTGGCCATAGTGGTGGTATCATAGCCGACGATGTCATGCACTCGGAAATAGCAAGTATGCTGATGTGGCAAAGAATTAAATGTTGGGATCATAGCAGAAATTTAAAATTTCCTACGCATCACCAGGATCAATCTATGGAGTCATCTAGCAACGAGAGAGATAGGAGTGCATCTACATACCCTTGTAGATCGCGAGCGGAAGCGTTCAAGAGAACGGGGTTGATGGAGTCGTACTCGTCATGATCCAAATCACCGATGATCCTAGCGCCGAACGGACGGCACCTCCGTGTTCAACACACGTACGGAGCGGAGACGTCTCCTCCTTCTTGATCCAGCAAGGGGGAAGGAGAAGTTGATGGAGATCCAGCAGCACGACGGCGTGGTGGTGGAAGCAGCGGGATTCCAGCAGGGCTTCGCCAAGCGCTACTGGAGGAGGAAGAGGTGTCACGGCAGGGAGAGGGAGGCGCCAGGGCTTAGGGTGTGGCTGCCCTCCCTCACCTCCACTATATATAGGGGCTAGGGGGGCACATGCCCCCTTGGAGATCTCATATAGAGGGGGGCGGCGCCCCCCCGGGGAGAAAACGGCCCCCTTAGGGTTTCCAACCAGGAGGCGCATGCCCCCTCGGGGGGCAACGGCCCCCTAGGGTTTCCAACCCTGGGCGCCTCGGGCAGGGTTCTTGCAGTATATCACATATACTGAGTGACAATATGAGCAACTGCACTGGTATCAAATACCCAGGAGCTACTACGAGCGCTGGTTAGGTACACATCAATAACATGTATATCACATATACCTTTGGTATTGACGGCCTTCTTATCCGCTAAGTACTTGGGGCAGTTCCGCTTCCAGTGACCGTTTCCCTTGCAATAAAAGCACTCAGTCTCAGGCTTGGGTCCATGCTTTGGCTTCTTCCCGGCAACTGGCTTACCGGGCGCGGCAACTCCCTTGCCGTCCTTCTTGAAGTTCTTCTTACCCTTGCCTTTCTTGAACTTAGTGATTTTATTCACCATCAACACTTGATGTTCCTTTTTGATCTCCACCTCTGCTGATTTCAGCATTGAATATACCTCAGGAATGGTCTTTTCCATCCCCTGCATATTGAAGTTCATCACAAAACTCTTGTAGCTAGGTGGGAGCGACTGAAGGATTCTGTCAACGACCGCATTATCCGGGAGATTAACTCCCAGCTGAGATAAGCGGTTGTGCAACCCAGACATTTTGAATATGTGCTCACTGACAGAACTATTCTCCTCCATCTTACAACTGTAGAACTTGTCGAAGACTTCATATCTCTCAACCCGGGCATGAGCTTGGAAAACCATTTTCGGCTCTTGGAACATCTCATATGCTCTGTGCTGCTCAAAACGCTTTTGGAGCCCCGGTTCTAAGCTGTAAAGCATGCCGCACTGAACCAGGGAGTAATCATCACTACACGACTGCCAGGCGTTCATAACGTCTTGAGTTGCTGGGAAAATAGGTGCATCACCTAGCGGTGCTTCAAGGGCATATGCTTTCTTGGCAGCTATGAGGATAATCCTCAGGTTACGGACCCAGTCCGTGTAGTTGCTACCATCGTCTTTCAGCTTGGTTTTCTCTAGGAACGCGTTGAAGTTGAGGGCAACATTAGCGTGGGCCATTTGATCTACAAGACATATTGCAAAGTTTTAGACTATGTTCATGGTAATTAAGTTCATCTAATCAAATTATTTAATGAACTCCCACTCAGATAGACATCCCTCTGGTCCTCTAAGTGATACATGATCCGAGTCAACTAGGCCGTGTCCAATCATCACGTGAGAAGGACTAGTCATCATCGGTGAACATCTTCATGTTGATCGTATCTTCTATATGACTCATGTTCGACCTTTCGGTCTTCCGTGTTCTGAGGCCATGTATATACATGCTAGGCTCGTCAAGTCAACCTTAGTGTATTGCGTGTGTAAATTTGGCTTACACCCGTTGTATGCGAACGTTAGAACTAATCACACCCGATCATCACGTGGTGCTTCGGAACAACGGACCTTAGTAACGGTGCACAGTTAGGGGGAACACAATTCTTGATATTTTAATGAGGGATCATCTTATTTATGCTACCGTCGTTCTAAGCAAATAAGATGTAAAAACATGATAAACATCACATGCAATCAAATAGTGACATGATATGGCCAATATCATTTTGCTCCTTTTGATCTCCATCTTCGGGGCGCCATGATCATCATCGTCACCGGCATGACACCATGATCTCCATCATCGTGTCTTCATGAAGTTGTCCTCGCCAACTATTACTTCTACTACTATAGCTAATGGTTAGCAATAAAGTAATGTAATTACATGGCATTTTCATTGACACACAGGTCATACAATAAATTAAGACAACTCCTATGGCTCCTGCCAGTTGTCATACTCATCGACATGCAAGTCGTGATTCCTATTACAAGAACATGATCAATCTCATACATCACATATATCATTCATCACATCCTTTTGCCCATATCACATCACACGGCATATGCTGCAAGAACAAGTTAGACGTCCTCTAATTGTTGTTGCAAATTTTTACGTGGCTGCTATAGGTTTCTAGCAAGAACGTTTCTTACCTATGCCAAAACCACAACGTGATATGCTTCAAGAGAACGGGGTTGATGGAGTCGTACTCGTCGTGATCCAAATCAACGATCATCCTAGCGCCGAACGGACGGCACCTCCGCGTTCAACACACGTACGGAGCGGAGACGTCTCCTACTTCTTGATCCAGCAAGGGGGAAGGAGAAGTTGATGGAGATCCAGTAGCACGACGGCGTGGTGGTGGAAGCAACGGGATTCCACCAGGGCTTCGCCAAGCGCTACTAGAGGAGGAAGAGGTGTCACGGAAAGGAGAGGGAGGCGCCAGGGCTTAGGGTGCGGCTGCCCTCCCTCCCCTCCACTATATATAGGGGCTAGAGGGGCGCATGCCCCCTTGGAGATCCCATCTAGAGGGGGGGCGGCGGCCCCTCGGGGGGCAATGACCCCCTTAGGGTTTCCAACCAGGGGGCGCATGCCCCCTCGGGGGGCAACGGCCCCCTAGGGTTTCCAACCCTAGGCCCCTAGGCCCCTTGGGTGGGGTGCACCATCCCACCACGGGTTGGTTCCCACGCCACTTCAGCCCATGGGGCCCTCCGGGATAGGTGGCCGAAACTCTCCGGGTGGCCGAAACTGGACTTCCTATATATAAATCTTTACCCCGGACCATTCCGGAACTCCTCGTGATGTTCGGGATCTCATTCGGGACTCCGAACAACTTTTGGTTAACCACATACTAATATCTCTACAACTCTAGCGTCACCGAACCTTAAGTGTGTAGACCCTACGGGTTCGGGAGACACGTAGACATGACCGAGACAACTCTCCGGTCAATAACAACAGCGGGATCTGGATACCCATGTTGTCTCCCACATGCTCCACGATAATCTCATCGGATGAACCACAATGTCGAGGATTCAATCAATCCCGTATACAATTCCCTTTGTCTATCGGTACGATACTTGCCCGAGAGTCGATCGTCGGTATACCGATATCTCGTTTAATCTCGTTACGGCAAGTCTCTTTACTCGTTCCCGTAACACATGATCCGTAAACAACTCCTTGATCACATTGAGCTCATTATAATGATGTCCTACCGAGTGGGCCCAGAGATACCTCTCCGTCATACGGAGTGACAAATCCAAGTCTCAATTCATGCCAACCCAACAGATACTTTTGGGGATACCCGTAGTGTACCTTTATAGCCACCCAGTTACGTTCTGACGTTTGACACACCCATAGTACCCTTACGGTATTCGGGAGTTGCACAATCTGATGGTTTAAGGAAAGGATACTCGACATTAGAAAAGCTTTAGCAGACGAACTACACGATCGTGTGCTATGCTTAGGATTGGGTCTTGTCCATCACATCATTATCCTAATGATGTGATCCCGTTATCAATGACATCCTATGTCCATGGTTAGGAAACCGTAACCATCTATTGATCAACGAGCTAGTCAACTAGAGGCTCACTAGGGACATGTTGTGGTCTATGTATTCACACATGTATTACGATTTCCGGATAACACAATTATAGCATGAATAATAGACAATTATCATGAACAAGACAATATAATAATAACCAATTTATTATTGCCTCTAGGGCATATTTCCAACATTAAATATATATAAAGAGGGTTAGAGTAACATATAGGTAGATACCGTATCATGTTAATTGTGATGCTAATTTGTGTCATGCATGACAATAAATTTGATCTATATATGATACTATACTCTATGTATTATACTATGTGCTATAATTAATTAAAGGTAGTATCAGACACTAGTACCATATATACTATATATTCATGATACTAGTATATGACACTCTCCACTATACTCGTGATTTCTTACCATGGAAAAAAATTGGAGGCGAAACGATGAACTCATGTTTTCATTCGAACAAAAATATGATGTTAGGTAATGTAAATGTTATCGAAGAGCACGCGGTTCACTCACGAAAGCCGTGTGTCCACTAAACCGTGGCCGGTGCACCCCCACCTCTCTGCCACGTGCGCGATCTGAGTCATGCGTTCTGATTGGCCAGAACCCAAACCCCATGGACCGTATGTCTGCATCGTTGGATTGTCCTTGATCGAACGCCGATCCTCATCCCCTTCGACAAAACATGTAAATATTTTCAAATAGCCCCTCCCAAAAAAATGTTTTCAAAGAGCACATGGTTCACACACGAAATCCGTGTGCCTACCAAACCGTGGCCGATGCCCCCCCTTGCTGCGCGCACGATCTGAGTCGTGCATTCTGATTGGCCAGAACCCAAACCCCATGATTCATACGTCTGCACCGTTGGATGCTCCCAGATCGAACGGCAATCCTCATCCCTTTCGACAGGAAATGCAGTCCGGCTAGGAATTGATTTATATGCCAACATGCACGGTAAATGCCAAAAAATGTCTTACATATAGCACACGAGACCTGAAATGCACAAGAAAATCAAACCCGTGGTAAAATTGTGATTGGTTTATGTGGGAAAAATTTAGAGGTGAAACGATAAACTCACGTATTCATTAGAAAATTAGTACATCTTCATTTCATACGAAATTATTTTGTTTGTGCACACGAGTGCTAAGAGGCAACTGTTTGCATAGGCCTTTCTGCGCGCGCGATGACCGGGGATATTTTTCACCCTTTTCACCTAGGCCGCCAACACCCGGAGTTCCCAACACCCCCTACCATCCACCCGCGTTTCACTTAGCTAGTCCACCCGATCTCCTTCGCCAGCTGCCCCTCCCCCAGATCCACAGTAGAAACCTCTCCGGTGCCACCGTGCTTACCCCGGCCGTGTGCCCGCTCTTCGGCGTCAAGCCTACCTCCACTGCCGTTCGCAACACGCGGCGCCCGCACCTGGCCGTCTTCATTTGCTCGCTAGCCACCCTCAAGCATATCGATGCAGCAACCCTCGCCTCTCCGGTGGTCCGTCCGGGTTTGCATTAAGAAGCCTGTTAGTTCTGCTCTCCATCGCGGTGAGGCATATTTCCTCGCAATCCCTCTTCCAATATCGTTCCATATGTTCCCAAATTGGCTATAAAATAACTGAGAGCGTATATATGTTCATTATCTACCTTCCTTACTACATGTAAGTTGTATTTGTTCCAATGAGTTACTGCCTGTTTACAGATCGCGGGTGCCCGAGTCACACAAACTTAACAAATTAGCCGTATATTTTCTAAATTATTGCATGGCATGTTTAGAAAGCTTCATACCAAGTTGTTAGTTTTATGCTTATCCTCCTTTCCTGAGTTTCGCATGTGTTCTCTGTAGATGCCGAGTAGCAGCGATAGCACTCATTCAGGCCATGTACCTTCATCTGATTCGGACAACCCTAGGTCTTCAGCAGATTCTGAGGGATCAAGTAGTCTTGAAAGGGATAGAGCTGCAGCAATTACCCTTCTAGTCAGGACATGGAGGAATGCTCCAAGGAAGCCCACACACCAGCCTAAAGGTGTATATGAAGTAACCGAGATTGATTTAAAGTCCTGGGCTCCAACTAAACCATATAAAGCATGCATGAGGTTTAGGAGTGTGTGTGGATTTGTTGGCAGGGCAAGGCTCAACATTAATCTACCAGGGTTTCGGAAGGCTGACATAGAAACACGGCGAAGGATAGTCTGGGTGATCATGGATCACTTGAACGTTCCGGAGCAGCGGAGAATGCAGGTGGACCATGCTCAACTGAAGAAGGCTAGGGATGCTTGGATAAACTAGAAGCACATGTTGTACAAGAAGTACTTGAGTGAAGGAAAGGACCCAATCCCCGCATACCCCCAAATTACAAAGGCAGACTAGGCAGAATTCAAAAGGGTCAGGACAACTAAATAGTTTGCTGAGAAGAGTTTCAAGAAATCAGAACTTCAGAAGAAGAACATACACCCCCATCGTATGGGTGTGGAAGGATACGACGGCATGAAACTGACATGGGAATAGGAGGACAAAGAAGCAGTAGCGGCGGGTGGGAATCCGGCCTTTCGTGAAATTAGGGGCGAACGCGCCAGAGACTACTTGCGGGCACGTGCAAAGATGCATGATGATGGAACTTATTACTTTGAAAACGCACGTGACGCCAAACTGTATGAAGTGATGTTAGAGGCTTCCAAGATCCCTGGAAGGTTCTAAAGGAACTCAGGGCCATGTGACATTCTGTCCATTGCTCTGGACACAGAAGAGCCCCTTGGCCGTGCAAGGGGTATAGGTGTTAATGTCCCGCACAAGATGGCTTTCACACTCAGCAAAGAAGAGAGGCTCAGCATGAAAAAAGCGAGGAGTGAAATGAAGTAGAATGCATTGTATGAAAGGTTGAAGAAGGAGATCTATCCGACTGTTTGAAAGGATGTTGAGGAGTCAACGATGATGCAGAAGACTCTAACATTGACAGATAGCCAGTAGATGGGAGGTGGCGGGCATGGAGGATGCTGCTTATTGCGCGACAACACTGCACAAGAGTAGCTATGCATCAGCTGACCCCAGTGACACTGCGACTATAGCTGCTCGTGATGATGCTATATCTGATCTATCTGGAATGAAAGACAGACTGGAGGGCATGCTTACACATTATGAAGGTACATTAAAATGTGCAACGGCCTGGGTTTGCCCACCCTTCTTGGAGGATGGCCTCTTCTTGGATAATGTGCCATTGAAGCTGGGTTGTGTGAAGTGCTACGTGACTGAAGTAAAGCCTGGATTCGATGAATTTGCCCTGAAGAATGTCCTAGGAGACTTCAATGAGCAAAGGGCCTTGGGAGAAACACTGTTACATCACATCCAGTGGCCACAAAAGAAAATAGAGTTCATCGATGAGATTCCTGAAGCCCCGCCAAGAGCAACCACTATCGCCCCTCAACCGATGACGCACTCCTTGCCACAACAGCTCTCGCGGGCTGATGCATCAACCTGTGATCAGCCGGCCCGACTTTGTGGCGTACATGCCATGTCATTGTCCAACCCAAAGCAGCCGATGGCAAGTCCTACAATTGCTGATGACGCACCACCGGTTCAGATGCCGGCCGCTGAAGCAACGGGGGGAGACCCAGCTGCAGCACATGCTCAGTAGACCAACCTGGTGGAACAGACTGCTAAGTCGTCTGATTCTTCGGAACCGCCTGCTAAGCAGTCCGTAGGTCCAGAACCGACTGCTTATCAGGCCGTCGGTCCGCAGGAGCGTGATCAGCATACCAATGTGTTAGCACTTCCTGCTCAGCAAACCAACGCGTTGGCATGACCTCCTCAGCACACCGACAAGTTGGCACCACCTGCGCAGAAACCCGACATAGCTTCAACGCATGGTCAGTAGTCCAATACCTCTGCTCCTACAGCCCAGCAGTCCATCACAGCAGCACCGCCAGCTCAGCGGTCCAGCGTAGATAATCCATCTGCTAAGTAGTCCATCCAAGCTTCATCGTCTGCTCGGTAGTCTACCTCGCAACCAACCAGACGTTCTGCCAGAAATACTTCAAGTACCAAGAAGGAAGTGGCCAAAAAGGCTACACCCACAAGGAAGCACAGCGGGAGAGTGAATAGGAAAGAGAACGATTGCCTCTTACTTAAAGCACTCATCGCCCAGAATCAAATTAATTGTAGCTTGTCCGAATCGGGGAGTAATATTATTTCTGACGCCATGGATGATGAAGAAGTAGAATTGTTGCTTGCTAAAAGTAAAGCAGATGTACTTCAAGCACGCAAGTACATCCATGGCCAGCCATTTCTTATTGGTGAATACTTTGATGAGTGCAGCTCCAGTTACCGTGAGTTACATGAATATTACATGGATCAAATGTTAGAAGGTCATCATGGTTTGCTAGTCCACTACAACAGAGATCATTTCCGACACGATGCTAGTTACATCAATGTGAGTTTCGAGGACTTACATCTCATCTTCAACTTCAATGTGCTCGATGCCACTCTTGTTAGATGCCTGATTTTGTAAGTACTGAACAAACTCTGAGCAACTTCTCCATACAAGGCTGTAAATGATAAACAACTAACTGCATTTTATTCCTCTCAGAGGATTGACGTGCAGAGAATAAAAAGGGAGAGTGTGTATTTCATAGATCATGCATTAGCAAATGGCACATCATTAGATGGTAAGGACCGACGGGACTGGGCCGTTAACACAGTCGTCCGTATCTTCGAAAACACGTCCCATGCACAATCATTTCTCTGGCCATATCATGAACGGTAAGTCAAGTAAACAACCACACATACACTGATTGTCTTTCAGATTTTGACATCATTCGTAACTTCATGGCTTTCTTAATATGTAGCAATCACTGGATATTGGTATTCATTGTTCCAAACAAGAACGCAGTTTACGACATCGATTCTCTCAGAGAGTCAACAAACGCTCAGGATCTGACGCATGTTCAACAATTCTTGGATAGGTGTTGAACTATATGATGTTGAAATTAATTTGCATTCATATATGGTTCAATAATTGATGTTGTCAAAATTCATCATCATTTGCAGTGTGCTCACATTGTGGAAAACTAAACCAGGGAACCTATTCAAGACGGAACAACCTCTGCAGCACGAGATCGTTTCTCTGGTAACACACCGAAATCCGTTATTTTCGGAAAATTTATCCAATAGTCTGCAAATACCTTTCCTTACGCTAGTCAAATGTTCAAGCTTCTAAATAACCCCCTTTTTGTTTTGTCTAAAGAAAAAATAATACATCTAACACCGGTTAGGTTGTTCCTAACAGGACAAATACATGACTAATTTTGTACAAAAAAATTCAGTGTCCTCAGCAAGAAGCAGGGACCAACCTTTGTGGATAGTATGTTTGTAGACACATGATCTCCATCTACAAATCTGCTGATAGTTGTGACGATCCTCGCAAATTAGTACCAGTAAGTCTATCTTAATTAATATCTTCTACTCCACACATATGGCACATTCCGATCTTAAAAATACTGCAGCTCATCTTAAAACTGAGGAACCCTGAACCGCTCCTGGCTGGTGAATTGCTGATGGTTCAGAGATTTATCAGTGACTTCTTCCTGAATCACTACATCAATCCCACTAGTGATCATGAATATTTCAGCACGTGTTCTCCTAAAACATTGAGTAAGAGTTAGCCACTAAACATATAACGCATGGATCCATTGTTTTCCATCGTATTTCGTACACTATGATTAATTATGTAATGCATATATGTGTGGACAAATCATTGGAATTCAGCTACCATATGTTCAATTGCAATTGTTGCGAAATCTGATGAATGTTCTTCCTGTGGACACTATTTGTTCAATTGAATATTGTGGTGAATTTGCTTTTTGTGTGCCGATTCAAAATGGGATATTTTTGTTTATTTGTTCAATTGAATATTGTGGCGAATTTGCTTTTTGCGTGCCGATTCAGAATGGGATATTTTTTTAACCTGGCACTTGTTGTGCACACGGTTCAACTAAATGAGTGTGTGCGATCCACATTGGAAAGCATACGTCAATCGTAGTGGAACCGTCGGTGATACACAGCAGATCACAAACGATTTACAACGCTACTACGTGTGCATAGGGTCTCCGGAACAGTTTGTGATATCGCGTTATCTCACACGAGAACTGGGAGTAAACCGTGCCCAATGCAAAATACAATCCCAGTTGTAATTTTTTTGGAAAATGTGTGGGATCCCAAATGAAAAGCACACGTCACTCTTGCGGAAACCGTCGGTGATACCCAACAAATCACAAACAGTCTACAACACTTGTATGTGTGCGAAGGGGCTCCTGAACTGTTTGTGATAGAACATTATTACAGACGGTAATTGTTAGCAAACGTGTGTGATAGTGTCTAGCATGGCAGACGAGTTACGCAGAAAACTCGTGTGCGATGGGGCACAAATCACACACAGTTCAAATGTTGGCCAGTGTGCCTTACATACTGTTTCCCAAACGGTTCGTTACGACAGACCGTATGGTTTCACTACGGCATTAGAAACGCTTAATCACCGATACCACACATGCGAAAGAATTTAGTGTGTGCTGCATCACACATGATTACATTTCGGAAGGCCTCTTGATCACTACTCCATATCCCCGATGGTTTCCCGGTCATGTGGGAAGGACACCCTACCGCACACACTCACTTGGCGACGGTTCCAAATGTCATCACGGAAAGGGGTTAAAATTGTTTGTTTAGGACCGACGCACACTAGTGATCTGGTAGCACGTGTCAGTGAGGGTGCGTTCCCTTCGTTGGGTTTGCGGCGTGCAGGAGCAACTGTGTGAGGGTGCGGTGCGACGGTGACAGTTGTGCGCAAGTGTACCTCCTTTTCATTTTGAAAACTTTAGGCAAGTTTGGCAAAAATGTGTGGCGAAGTATGGCAACGCAAGGCTTAGACCCAAAAAGGATACAAGTAGGTACGTAGGAGTACTACATGTGTTAAAAAAGAAAGGTGGGGTTTTCCTTCATGGGATTGATAGATACAAATCCTAGATTGACGTGTCAATTAATGCGTATTTTTTTCTCCAACGCCCAAAGAGCTAACCATCCCACTCCTCATGGCTTGATTAATGCAGCGCCATGCAAACCAACCTTCTCACTTCCGCATGCATGCCAGGGTATATTGATGTCCTTGGTTGCTAGTACGAGGCAAACCCCATCAATTTTGCCTCGATTAGTGTCGGTGTCAAAATCGGCGGACCTCGGGTAGGGGGTCCTGAACTGTGCGTCTAAGGCGGATGGTAACAGGAGGCAGGGGACACGATGTTTTACCCAAGTTTGGGCCCTCTTGATGGAGGTAAAACCCTACGTCCTGCTTGATTTATTCTTGATGATATGAGTATTACAAGAGTTGATCTACCACGAGAACGGAGAGGCTAAACCCTAGAAGCTAGCCTATGGTATGATTGTATGTTGCGTCCTACGGACTAAACCCTCCGGTTTATATAGACACCGGAGGGGGTTAGGGTCAAACAGAGTCGGTTACAAGGAAGGAGATTCACATATCCGTATTGCCAAGCTTGCCTTCCACGCCAAGGAAAGTCCCATCCGGTCACGGGATGAAGTCTTCAATCTTGTATCTTCATAGTCCAACAGTCCGGCCAAAGGTTATAGTCCGGCTGTACGGACACCCCCTAATCCAGGACTCCCTCAGTAGCCCCCGAACCAGGCTTCAATGACGATGAGTCTGGTGCACAGATTGTCTTCGACATTGCAAGGCGGGTTCTTCTCCAAATTCCGAATACCTGTTAAATAGTGTCCGGCTTCTTGTAACTGCTGCGCCTCCTTGGCTTCCACGCCCAATAATGGCCACCTTCCACGTGTCAAGCGAACGTGAAGAGCCAGGGTGTTTTTACACTTACCCCCCTAGCTATGCAAATGAGATGTCTATTAAAGAGACGAGGATTCAGATCCAAACCACACCCTCCTCCCATAGCAAGCATTCATCGGAGCGCACCCGGAAGCAATCCATTCCATCATGGTCGGTCGACGTAGCTCCTCCTCTCGTTCCTCGAGCCCCAAGCCCGGAGATTGCGAGAGGTATTCCGTCCAACACAGCCAACTAGTGAATCTTCAGACCCAGGGATTTCTCCCCCCAGCGTATATGGTCCCGGTTCGAGTCGGGCTCGCCACCTACAATGGCGGAGAGCAGGCGAAGAGCCTTCCCAATCCCTCTAAGGGAGAGCGGGTATGCCTTGTCCCTTATTTAATAAGAGGACTCGGATTTCCAATTCATCCGTTTCTCTGGGGGCTCCTGGAGTTCTACGGCCTCCAGTTGCACAGCCTTACGCCTGCCTCCATACTGCATATCACAGGCTACGTAGCCCTCTACGAGCTGTTTTTGGGTTGCGACGCTCATTTCGCACTATGGAAGAAGTTGTTCTACCTTGAGCCCCGTTCTCAGAGGGGGTTAATATATCAAGTGGGCGGAGTCGAAGTATGGCGCATCGCCGGGACCGGATATCTATCTGGAACCCCGAAGAAGGTGTCCGAAGACTGGCCTTCAGAGTGGTTTTATATAGAAGACGTCCCCCTTCCTGATCCTATTCGGATCGGCCTTCCTGAGTTCGATAATGCTCCTTTAAAGAAGCGCCTGAGCTGGCGTCCACGGAGCCCCCATGAGGAAGATGACAGCGACGTTCTTTACCTGATGAGCCGGATAAAGTTCTTGGCTCAATCAGGACTGACCATGATCGAAGTCATGGTGATATGCGTTATGCGGGGGGTGCAACCGCTTCGATATCGAGGCCACCCCATGTGGGATTTCAACGGGGAGGATGACGCCACCCGCTGCGGCCGCAAGGGGCCGGACTCGACCGCTGCTCTAGCAAAAATCTTGTCCGATTTGTACAAGGAAGAAGAGTTGGAATTCCTCCATGTCAATCCACAGAGCGGTTTTCTATGTACAATCCTCCGAGCTGGGTAAGTCGACACTTTTCATCCCATCTGTTCCATATTCCCACAGTTAAGTATCTTACCTTGCGATTCCAACGCAGGAGCTGCGTAAGGCTGTAAGGGAGATCAACAGCCCACCTCCACAACCAGAGGATCCGGAGCGGTCCCTCGACCTGGCCTCCCAAGAGGATCTGGACATATCTGTGGAGCTAATTGATAGGGTATTTTACCAATTAAGCAGCAATAATGCCTTGGTAGCCATTACGGCCGATTACCCTAGGCTGCTCCCAGCTTCATAGGTAACTGAGACCGAAGTCCCAACATTTTGAAAAGGATATGTCCTTGTGTACTTTGCTTACTGTATACCAACGGTGTTTTGCAGGGGAGGCCCTTGGGACGTCATGCCGAGCCCGCGGCGACTAGCCAACAAGGGGCTGTGAGGCCGGGCAGACTGAAAAGAAATGCAGTCCGGACTGAGACACCGGTGCAGCGGTATGGCGCGCCGCCTTACTCCATGATATCATTCTTTAAAGGCATATTAACGCCCGCGCTTTATTAGGAAGAAGAACGCTCGCCGGACTATATCCGGAGAGGTCGCCAATCACTCCTCCACCAGTCAGGCTCCAAGGCTGGACCCGGAAGCGGAAGCGAATACGAGGCGCACGCCGGATGCTCCTCCGACAGAGGATGCAGACAGACTATCCGCCACAAATTCCAAGGTGGAGAGCGCAATGAACCACAGGCGTCGCCGAGCCGTTCTCCGTGACGCTTGTTTCTCCCAAGAGGCATTTGATGCCTTCAACTCAGGAGACGCGTACCATCATGCTGCTCAAAATGGTCTAGCCAGAGCCACGGATCAGTCTGTAAAGGACATACTGAAGGAAATATGCCCTAGAGGCAATAATAATGTTATTATTTTTATTTCCTTATATCATGATAAATGTTTATTATTCATGCTAGAATTGTATTATCCGGAAACATAATACTTGTGTGAATATATAGACAAACCAAACGTCACTAGTATGCCTCTACTTGACTAGCTCATTAATCAAAGATGGTTATGTTTCCTAACCATAGACATGTGTTGTCATTTGATTAACGGGATCACATTATGAGGAGATTGATGTGATTGACATGACCCATTCCATTAGCTTAGCACCCAATCGTTTAGTATGTTGCTATTGCTTTCTTCATGGCTTATACATGTTCCTATGACTATGAGATTATGCAACTCCCGTTTGCCGGAGGAACACTTTGTGTGCTACCAAACGTCACAACGTAACTGGGTGATTATAAAGGAGCTCTACAGGTGTCTCCAAAGGTACATGTTGGGTTGGCGTATTTCGAGATTAGGATTTGTCACTCTGATTGTCGGAGAGGTATCTCTGGGCCCTCTCGGTAATGCACATCACATAAGCCTTGCAAGCATTGCAACTAATGAGTTAGTTGCGAGATGATGTATTACGAAACGAGTAAAGAGACTTGCCGGTAACGATATTGAACTAGGTATTGAGATACCGACGATCGAATCTCGGGCAAGTAACATACCGATGACAAAGGGAACAATGTATGTTGTTATGCGGTCTGACCGATAAAGATCTTCGTAGAATATGTAGGAGCCAATATGAGCATCCACGTTCCACTATTGTTTATTGACCGGAGACGTGTCTCGGTCATGTCTACATTGTTCTCAAACCCGTAGGGTCTGCACGCTTAAGGTTTCGATGACAGTTATATTGTGAGTTTATGAGTTTTGATGTACCGAAGTTAGTTCGGAGTCCCGGATGTGATCACGGACATAACGAGGAGTCTCGGAATGGTCGAGACATAAATATTGATATACTGGACGGCTATATTCGGACACCGAAAGTGTTCCGGGTGATTTCGGAGAAAACCGGAGAGCCGGAGGGTTATCGGAACCCTACCGGGAGAAGTAATGGGCCATATGGGCCTTAGTGGAGAGAGAGAGGGGCAGCAAGGGTGGGTCGCGCGCCTCCTCCCCCCTGGTCCGAATTGGACTAGGAGAGGGGGGCGGCGCCCCCCTTTCCTTCTCCTTCCCCACTTCCTTCCCCCTCCTAGTAGGAGTCCTACTCCTACTAGGAGGAGGACTCCTCCTTGGCGCGCCTATAGGGCCGGCCGGCCTCCTCCCCTTGCTCCTTTATATATGGGGCAGGGGGCACCCCTAGACACACAAGTTGATCCATGTGATCATATTCTTAGCCGTGTGCGGTGCCCCCTTCCACCATAATCCTCGATAATATTGTAGCGGTGCTTAGGCGAAGCCCTGCGACGGTAGTACATCAAGATCGTCACCATGCCGTCGTGTTGACGGAACTCTTCCCCGACACTTTGCTGGATCGGAGTCCGGGGATCGTCATCGAGCTGAACGTGTGCTAAAACTCGGAGGTGCCATAGTTTCGGTGCTTGATCGGTCGGGCCGTGAAGACGTACGACTACATCAACCGCGGTGTGCTAACGCTTCCACTGTCGGTCTACAAGGGTACGTAGATCACACTCTCCCCTCTCGTTGCTATGCATCACCATGATCTTGCGTGTGCGTAGGAATTTTTTTGAAATTACTACGTTCCCCAACAGTGGCATCCGAGCCTAGGTTTTATGTGTTGATGTTATATGCACGAGTAGAACACAAGTGAGTTGTGGGCGATATAAGTCATACTCCTTACCAGCATGTCATACTTTGGTTCAGCGGTATTGTTGGACGAAGCAGCCCGGACCGACATTACGCGTACGCTTACGCGAGACCGGTTCTCCCGACGTGCTTTGCACAAAGGTGGCTAGCGGGTGACAGTTTCCCCAACTTTAGTTGAACCGAGTGTGGCTACGCCCGGTCCTTGCGAAGGTTAAAACAGCACCAACTTGACAAACTATCATTGTGGTTTTGATGCGTAGGTAAGATTGGTTCTTGCTTAAGCCCGTAGCAGCCACGTAAAACTTGTAACAACAAAGTAGAGGACGTCTAACTTGTTTTTGCAGGGCATGTTGTGATGTGATATGGTCAAGACATGATGCTAAATTTTATTGTATGAGATGATCATGTTTTGTAACCAAGTTATCGGCAACTGGCAGGAGCCATATGGTTGCCGCTTTATTGTATGCAATGCAATTGCGCTGTAATGCTTTACTTTATCACTAAGCGGTAGCGATAGTCGTGGAAGCATAAGATTGGCGAGACGACAACGATGCTACAATGGTGATCAAGGTGTCGCGTCGGTGACGATGGTGATCATGACGGTGCTTCAAAGATGGAGATCACAAGCACAAGATGATGATGGCCATATCATATCACTTATATTGATTGCATGTGATGTTTATCTTTTATGCATCTTATTTTGCTTTGATTGACGGTAGCATTTTAAGATGATCTCTCACTAATTATCAAGAAGTGTTCTCCCTGAGTATGCACCGTTGCGAAAGTTCTTCGTGCTGAGACACCACGTGATGATCGGGTGTGATAGGCTCTACATTCAAATACAACGGGTGCAAAACAGTTGCACACGCAGAATATTCAGGTTATACTTGACGAGCCAAGCATATACAGATATGGCCTCAGAACACGGAGACCGAAAGGTCGAGCGTGAATCATATAGTAGATATGATCAACATAGCGATGCTCACCAATGAAACTACTCCATCTCACCTGATGATCGAACATGGTTTAGTTGATTTGGATCACGTAATCACTTAGAGGATTAGAGGGATGTCTATCTAAGTGGGAGTTCTTTAGTAATATGATTAATTGAACCTAAATTTATCATGAACTTAGTACCTGATAGTATCTTGCTAGTTTATGTTTGATTGTAGATAGATGGCCCGTGCTGTTGTTCCGTTGAATTTTAATGTGTTCCTTGAGAAAGCAAAGTTGAAAGATGATGGTAGCAATTACACGGACTGGGTCCGTAACTTGAGGATTATCCTCATTGCTGCACAGAAGAATTACGTCCCGGAAGCACCGCTGGGTGCCAGGCCTGCTGCTGGAGCAACACCAGATGTTATGAACGTCTGACAGAGCAAAGCTGATGACTACTCGATAGTTCAGTGTGCCATGCTTTACGGCTTAGAATTGGGACTTCAACGACGTTTTGAACGTCATGGAGCATATGAGATGTTCCAGGAGTTGAAGTTAATATTTCAAGCAAATGCCCGGATTGAGAGATATGAAGTCTCCAATAAGTTCTATAGCTGCAAGATGGAGGAGAACAGTTCTGTCAGTGAGCATATACTCGAAATGTCTGGGTATAATAATCACTTGATTCAATTGGGAGTTAATCTTCCAGATGATTGCGTCATTGACAGAATTCTCCAATCACTGCCACCAAGCTACAAGAGCTTCGTGATGAACTATAATACGCAAGGGATGAATAAGACTATTCCTGAGCTCTTCGCAATGCTGAAAGCTGCGGAGGTAGAAATCAAGAAGGAGCATCAAGTGTTGATGGTCAATAAGACCACTAGTTTCAAGAAAAAGGGCAAAGGGAAGAAGAAGGGGAACTTCAAAAAGAACAACAAGCAAGTTGCTACTCAAGAGAAGAAACCCAAACCTGGACCTAAGCCTGAAACTGAGTGCTTCTACTGCAAGCAGACTAGTCACTGGAAGCGGAACTGCCCCAAGTATTTGGCGGATAAGAAGGATGGCAAGGTGAACAAAGGTATATGTGATATACATGTTATTCATGTGTACCTTACTAATGCTCGCAGTAGCACCTGGGTATTTGATACTGGTTCTATTTCTAACATTTGCAACTCGAAACAGGGACTACGGATTAAGCGAAGATTGGCTAAGGACGAGGTGATGATGCGTGTGGGAAATGGTTCCAAAGTCGATGTGATCGCGGTCGGCACGCTACCTCTACATCTACCTTCGGGATTAGTATTAGACCTAAATAATTGTTATTTCGTGCCAGCGTTAAGCATGAACATTATATCTGGATCTTGTTTGATGCGAAATGGTTATTCATTTAAATCAGAGAATAATGGTTGTTCTATTTATATGATTAATATCTTTTATGGTCATGCACCCTTAAAGAGTGGTCTATTCTTATTAAATCTCGATAGTAGTGACACACATATTCATAATGTTGAAGCCCAAAGATGCAGAGTTGATAATGATAGTGCAACTTATTTGTGGCACTGCCGTTTGGGTCATATCGATGTAAAGCGCATGAAGAAACTCCATACTGATGGGCTTTTGGAACCACTTGATTATGAATCACTTGGTACTTGCGAACCGTGCCTTATGGGTAAGATGACAAAAACACCGTTCTCCGGTACTATGGAGAGAGCAACAGATTTGTTGGAAATCATACATACAGATGTATGTGGTCCGATGAATGTTGAGGCTCGTGGCAGATATCGTTATTTTCTCACCTTCACAGATGACTTAAGCAGATATGGGTATATCTACTTAATGAAACATAAGTCTGAAACATTTGAAAAGTTCAAACAATTTCAGAGTGAAGTTGAAAATCATCGTAACAAGAAAATAAAATTCCTACGATCTGATCGTGGAGGAGAATATTTGAGTTACGAGTTTGGTGTACATTTGAAACAATGCGGAATAGTTTCGCAACTCACGCCACCCGGAACACCACAACGTAATGGTGTGTCCGAACGTCGTAATTGTACTTTACTTGATATGGTGCGATCTATGATGTCTCTTACTGATTTACCACTATCGTTTTGGGGATACGCTCTAGAGACGGCCGCATTCACGTTAAATAGGGCACCATCAAAATCTGTTGAGACGACGCCTTATGAACTATGGTTTAGCAAGAAACCAAAGTTGTCGTTTCTGAAAGTTTGGGGTTGCGATGCTTATGTGAAAAAACTTCAACCTGATAAGCTCAAACCCAAATCGAAGAAATGTGTCTTCATAGGATATCCAAAGGAAACTATTGGATACACCTTCTATCATAGATCCGAAGGCAAAACTTTTGTTGCTAAATTCGGAAACTTTCTAGAGAAGGAGTTTCTCTCGAAAGAAGTGAGTGGGAGGAAAGTAGAACTTGATGAGGTAACTGTACCTGCTCCCTTATTGGAAAGTAGTACATCACAGAAACTAGTTTCTGTGACACCTACACCAATTAGTGAGGAAGCTAATGATGATGATTATGAAGCTTCAGAATAAGATACTACTGAACCTCATAGATCAACCAGAGTAAGATCCGCACCAGAGTGGTACGGTAATCCTGTTCTGGAAGTCATGCTACTAGATCATGATGAACCTACGAACTATGGAGAAGCGATGGTGAGCCTAGATTCTGCAAAATGGCTTGAAGCCATGAAATCTGAGATGGGATCCATGTATGAGAACAAAGTATGGACTTTGGTTGACTTGCACAATGATCAGCAAGCAATTGAGAATAAATGGATCTTTAAGAAGAAGACTGACGCTGACGGTAATGTTACTGTCTACAAAGCTCGACTTGTCGCAAAAAGGTTTTCGACAAGTTCAAGGGATTGACTACGGTGAGACCTTCTCACCCATAGCGATGCTTAAGTCTGTCTGAATCATGTTAGCAATTGCCGCATTTTATGATTATGAAACTTGGCAGATGGATGTCAAAACTGCATTCCTGAATGGATTTCTGCAAGAAGAGTTGTATATGATGCAACCGGAAGGTTTTGTCGATCCAAATGGAGCTAACAAAGTGTGCCTGCTCCAGCGATCCATTTATGGACTGGTGCAAGCCTCTCGGAGTTGGAATAAACACTTTGATAGTGTGATCAAAGCATTTGGTTTTGTATAGACTTTTGGAGAAGCCTGTATTTACAAGAAAGTGAGTGGGAGCTCTGTAGCATTTCTGATATTATATGTAGATGACATATTACTAATCGGAAATGATATAGAATTTCTAGATAGCATAAAGGGATACTTGAATAAGAGTTTTTCAATGAAAGACCTCGGTGAAGCTGCTTACATATTGGGCATTAAGATCTATAGAGACAGATCAAGACGCTTAGTTGGACTTTCACAAAGCACATACCTTGACAAAGTTTTGAAAAAGTTCAAAATGGATCAAGCAAAGAAAGGATTCTTGCCTGTGTTACGAGGTGTGAAATTGAGTAAGACTCAATGCCCAACCAATGCAGAAGATAGAGAGAAAATGAAAGATGCTCCCTATGCTTCAGCCATAGGCTCTATCATGAATGCAATGCTGTGTACCAGACCTGATGTGTGTCTAGCTATAAGTCTAGCAGGAAGGTACCAAAGTAATCCAGGAGTGGATCACTGGACAGCGGTCAAGAACATCCTGAAATACCTGAAAAGGACTAAGGATATGTTTCTCATATATGGAGGTGACAAAGAGCTCATCGTAAATGGTTATGTTGATGCAAGCTTTGACACTGATCCGGACGATTCTAAATCGCAAACCGGATAAGTGTTTACATTAAACGGTGGAGCTGTCAGTTGGTGCAGTTCTAAACAAAGCGTTGTGGCAGGATCTACATGTGAAGCGGAGTACATAGCTGCTTCGGAAGCAGCAAACAAAGGAGTCTGGATGAAGGAGTTCATATCCGATCTAGGTGTCATACCTAGTGCATCGGGTCCAATGAAAATCTTTTGTGACAATACTAGTGCAATTGCCTTGGCAAAGGAATCCAGATTTCACAAGAGAACCAAGCACATCAAGAGACGCTTCAATTCCATCCGAGATTTAGTCCAGGTGGGAGACATAGAGTTTTGCAAGATACATACGGATCTGAATATTGTAGACCCGTTGACTAAGCCTCTTCCACGAGCAAAACATGATCAACACCAAAGCACCATGGGTGTTAGAATCATTACTGTGTAATCTAGATTATTGACTCTAGTGCAAGTGGGAGACTGAAGGAAATATGCCCTAGAGGCAATAATAATGTTATTATTTTTATTTCCTTATATCATGATAAATGTTTATTATTCATGCTAGAATTGTATTATCCGGAAACATAATACTTGTGTGAATACATAGACAAACCAAACGTCACTAGTATGCCTCTGATTGACTAGCTCATTAATCAAAGATGGTTATGTTTCCTAACCATAGACATGTGTTGTCATTTGATTAACGGGATCACATTATTAGGAGAATGATGTGATTGACATGACCCATTCCATTAGCTTAGCACCCGATCGTTTAGTATGTTGCTATTGCTTTCTTCATGACTTATACATGTTCCTATGACTATGAGATTATGCAACTCCCATTTGCCGGAGGAACACTTTGTGTGCTACCAAACGTCACAACGTAACTGGGTGATTATAAAGGAGCTCTACAGGTGTCTCCAAAGGTACATGTTGGGTTGGCGTATTTTGAGATTAGGATTTGTCACTCTGATTGTCGGAGAGGTATCTCTGGGCCCTCTCGGTAATGCGCATCACATAAGCCTTGCAAGCATTGCAACTAATGAGTTAGTTGCGAAATGATGTATTACAAAACGAGTAAAGAGACTTGCCGGTAACGAGATTGAACTAGGTATTGAGATACCGACGATCGAATCTTGGGCAAGTAACATACCGATGACAAAGGGAACAACGTATGTTGTTATGTGGTCTGACCGATAAAGATCTTCGTAGAATATGTAGGAGCCAATATGAGCATTCAGGTTCCGCTATTGGTTATTGACCGGAGACGTGTCTCGGTCATGTCAACATTGTTCTCGAACCCGTAGGGTCCGCACGCTTAAGGTTTCAATGACAGTTATATTATGAGTTTATGAGTTTTGATGTACCAAAGTTAGTTCGGAGTCCCAGATGTGATCACGGACATAACGAGGAGTCTCGAAATGGTCGAGACATAAAGATTGATATATTGGACGACTATATTCGGACACCGGAAGTGTTCCGGGTGATTTCGGAGAAAACCGGAGAGCCGGAGGGTTACCGAAACCCTACCGGGAGAAGTAATGGGCCATATGGTCCTTAGTGGAGAGAGAGAGGGGCAGCAAGGGTGGGCCGCGCGCCTCCTCCCCCCTGGTCCGAATTGGACTAGGAGAGGGGGGCGGCGCCCCCCTTTCCTTCTCCTTCCCCACTTCCTTCCCCCTCCTAGTAGGAGTCCTACTCCTACTAGGACGAGGACTCCTCCTTGGCGCGCCTATAGGGCCGGCCGGCCTCCTCCCCTTGCTCCTTTATATACGGGGGCAGGGGGCACCCCTAGACACACAAGTTGATCCACATGATCATATTCTTAGCCGTGTGCGGTGCCCCCTTCCACCATAATCCGCGATGATATTGTAGTGGTGCTTAGGAGAAGCCCTGCGATGGTAGTACATCAAGATCGTCACCACGCCGTCGTGCTGACGGAACTCTTCCCCGACACTTTGCTAGATCGGAGTCTGGGGATCATCATCGAGCTGAACGTGTGCTAAAACTCAGAGGTGCCATAGTTTCGGTGCTTGATTGGTCGGGCCATGAAGACGTACGACTACATCAACCGCATTGTGCTAACGCTTCCGCTGTCGGTCTACAAGGGTACGTAGATCACACTCTCCCCTCTCGTTGCTATGCATCACCATGATCTTGCGTGTGCGTAGGAATTTTTTTGAAATTACTACGTTCCCCAACACATACGGGTGAGAAAATTTGATGATTATATATATCAGTAGCCCCTGAGACTTGAAACAGTTAGAATAACTGATTTAAGGATCATTTGTTATGCAGGTTCTTACAGAAAAGAATACCCAACTGTCCCATGAGCTTGAAGAGTACAAAGCCCAACTTCAGGCCACACTGGCCGCAGAGAAGTCCAAGAAGACCCCCTCTGGTAACACATATTTAAAATGATAGATACCATATAAAGCGCGGCATATGTGCAAATCTGACAATGAAGTTGTAGATGACGCCGGAGGAAACCGGATGAGCAACATCTCCTACGCCGGCTAAAGGCTGGCGAGAGCGTGCTTACAAGGGTTAGGCAGGAGAAGAATAATCTCCAGGATGCCAACACCCAGCTGGGTGTGGAACTAAAGGATGTTCGTGCCCAACTGTCAGACTCCATGAAGGAGAATCAGTGGCTTCTACGTGGCATTTTCAGTAAGTGCTTGATCGAACTTTTAAGAAGAGTTCGGCGAAGAAGTTGACTAACAGAGCTACGCCTGTAGGTATGCTAACAGGTCGTCCCGCGGAAGAAATGCCCGGGTCTGCGGGTGATCTTCTGCCTGAGCTTTTACAGCTGCACGAGCGAGTTCGGCAGGCGATGCAAGGTATTGCCCAGGCCTTGTGGCCATCCGTCTTCGTGCCCGAAGGCCTTGGAGAGCTTGCAGAGGAGCTGAAGGGAGCACGACGGCGCTTCCGATTGTGGAAGATATCAGCCTGCCGTCGAGGTGCCAGGGAAGCCTGGGCCATGGTGAAGACGCGGTATACCAAGGTTGACCCAAACCATATGGCCGAGGTCGGACCTGTGGGGCCCGATGGGAAAGAGATCCCTGTTAGCCTAGTGTATGGGCAAGTAGAATTGGCCGCAAAGTATTCCCAACAGGATTGTAGACTAGACAGCCTGTTGGATGGTATAGAAGAGGAATTTAGCCAGTCCAGTTGACTATGTAATTAAAATGACATGTATAATGCCTTCTAGTCGGATTGTAGATCATTTTTCATGGCGGACCTTTTCGCTTCAACCTCAGGACCTGATAGTACGGAGTGTATCCGAATACCCTCTCGGTTATATAAGAACCGGGGCATGCTTGGAAACCAGGCGTAGGGGTCATTAGTGCTTGAACAGACAAGTGCCCAACTAGTTATGTTATATTACATGGTTAGTAAGAAACATCTTCCAGGGAGAATAGTTCCGTTAGGGGTTCCTTTCCCTGGGTATGCATGCCCTAAAGTGCATGTCCGGACTGCGAAAAGAATCGCAGCAAAAAACATCTGGGGGCATATATAGAAAATAGGTAAAAAAATCTTCTTTTGTTCACCGACCGAATATTCCCTTAAGAACGCTAGCTTTCGGCTTCACCCAGTCTGAGGTACACATCCGGCTGACCCGGCAGTAACAATCACAGAGGTGCTCCCCTTATGCCCTAGCCGAATTAACGGGAACATAGGGCATAAATACAAGAGCCAGGCAACTCAGCTTGGCCAAAACTTAAGTCATATCGATGCATATAATGGTGAATAAAAGGTACATGCGGAAGGATGACACATGTGCTAGGCATGAAGCCCGTATAAATAAATAAGCTTATGTGAAAGAAGCCCCCGGGTATAATGAGCGCGGATAGCGCGTCAGTTGTGTGCGAACAAGGCACAAATTGGCCCTTAAAGGTTGTGAGAGAAAATAAGGGGAGGAGGAGAGAAATAAAAGACAGATAGTGTATAAAAATGGACAGAGGAAGGAGACAAACACAGAGTCGGCGCTAGGCGTAGAATCTTCGGAGTCTGGCTGCGTTCCATGGGTTCGACTCGAGTCGGTTATCCAATGCATCCCGCAGACGGTATGCCCCACCAGTCAGAACTTGGTCAATAATGAAGGGACCCTCCCATTTGGGCTTGATTTTGTCCTTTTTCTTCTCCGGCACGCGTAGAACTAATTCACCAACATTATAAGTTTTGGCCCGTATTTCTCTGCTTTGGTATCTTCGAGCCTGCTGCTGATAGAATGTGGAACGGGCTTTTGCCATGTCACGCTCCTCCTCCAGGGCGTCCAGACTGTCCTGCCGATCGAGCTCGGCTTCTCTTTCTTCGTACATGCGCACTCGAGGTGAGTCATGAATTATGTCGCAGGGCAGAACCGCCTCTGCGGCGTATACCATAAAGAATGGTGTGTATCCGGTAGTGCGATTCAACGTGGTCCACAGCCCCCAGAGTACGGAGTTGAGCTCCTGTACCCAGTGCGTGTTAGATTCCTTTAGGGACCGCACTAATCTGGGTTTGATGCCACTCATGATAAGACCATTTGCTCGTTCGACTTGACCGTTAGTTTGTGGGTGATAGACGGAAGCATAATCGAGCTTGATGCCCATGTTTTTGCACCAGAGTTTTACCTCGTCGGCCGTGAAGTTCGTGCCGTTATCAGTGATGACGCTGTGGGGGACGCCATAACGGTGTACGACCCCAGATATGAAGTCTATCACCGGTCCGGATTCGGCCATCTTAACAGGCTTGGCTTCTATCCATTTGGTGAATTTATCCACCATGACTAGCAAGTATTTTTTCTTATGGGTTCCTCCTTTAAGGGGTCCAACCATGTCAAGCCCCCAGACTGCAAAGGGCCAGGTAATGGGGATTGTGTGGAGGGCGGTGGGTGGCATATGGCTTTGATTTGCAAAAAGCTGGCAACCCAGGCAGCGTTGGACCAGGTCCAGTGTGTCTGCCCGGGCCAAAGGCCAGTAAAAACCTGCACGGAAGGCCTTGCTTACAAGGGCCCAGGCTGCGGCGTGGTGGCCGCTGAGTCCGGCATGAATTTCTGCCAGAAGCTTCCGCCCTTCCTCTTCGGAGATGCACCTTTGAAGGACTCCATTGGTGCTTTTCTTATAAAGCTCTCCCTCATGGACCCTGTAGGCTTTAGATCGCCGCACTATGCAGCATGCCCCGTTTTGGTCCTCAGGGAGTTCCTGCCTAGTTAAGTAGGCCAGGAATGGTTCTGTCCACGGGGCGATGACGACCATTATAACGTGGGATGAGGATGTTATTTCGGTGGCAGAGCCTCCGATTATGTCAGATTGTTCGGTATCGGGCATTGCGGTTGGCTCCGGTTTGTTGTTACCAGTGTCCCCTTCCCATACCACGGATGGCTTCAAAAGCCTCTCCAAAAAGATGTTAGGGGGACCGCATCGCGTTTAGCACCGATGCGTGCGAGGACGTCTGCCGCCTGATTGTTTTCGCGGGCTATATGGTGAAATTCGAGCCCCTTGAACCGAGCTGACATTTTTAGGACGGCGTTGCGATAAGCCGCCATTTTTGGATCCTTGGCATCAAAGTCTCCATTTATTTGGGATATTGCGAGTTTCGAATCCCCCCGCGCCTCTAGGCGTTGAATGCCCATGGATACTGCCATCCAGAGACCATGTAGAAGGGCCTCATATTCGGCTGCATTGTTGGAGTCTGTATACATTATCTGGAGTACATATTGGACTGTATCTCCGGTCGGGGATGTCAGAACGACACCAGCCCCTAGACCAGCCAACATATTGGAGCCATCGAAGTGCATGATCCAGTTGGAATATGCGTCATACTCTTTAGGGAGTTCGGCTTCCGTCCATACAGCGACAAAGTCGGCCAATACTTGCGACTTAATGGCTCGCCGAGGCTTGTAAGTTATGTTGAACGGGAGGAGCTCGATGGCCCATTTGGCAATCCAGCCCGTGGCGTCGCGGTTGTTTATAATATCATTAAGTGGGACTTCCGAGGCTACTGTTATCGAACACTCTTGAAAGTAGTGTCGCAGCTTCCGGGATGCCATGAATACCACGTATGCTATCTTTTGATAATGCGGGTACCATGACTTGCATGGAGTAAGGACAGTGGATACATAGTAGACCAGCTTTTGAAGGGGGAATTTATGTCCGTCCATTTCTCGTTCGACGACGAGCACTGCGCTCACAACTTGATGAGTTGCCGAAATGTATAACAGCATTGGTTCGCCAATGTTCGGCGCGGCCAGGACTGGGTTGGTTGCCAATATGGCTTTTATTTCTTCCAATCCGGCTGTGGCGGCATCCGTCCACTCAAAGTGTTCGGTGCGTCGAAGGAGGCGAGAAAGGGGTAATGCCTTTTCTCCCAGGCGGGAGATAAAGTGGCTTAGAGCCGCCACGCATCCAGTTAATTTCTGGATTTGTTTGAGGTCCGTTGGGATATCCAATTGTGACAGAGCTCGGATCTTGGCCGGATTTGCTTCAATTCCTCTGCCGGATACAATGAAGCCCAAGAGCTTTCCGGCTGGCACACCGAAAACGCATTTTTCCGGGTTGAGCTTGATGTCATATGTTCGGTGGTTATCGAATGTGAGCCTCAAGTTGTCTACTAGAGATTCTACATGTTTGGTTTTGACAACCACGTCATCTACGTATGCCTCCACTGTTTTGCTGATCTAGTTTGCCAGACATGTCTGAATCATGCGCTGATATGTTGCGCCGGCGTTTTTGAGCCCAAAGTGCATTGTGTTGAAGCAGAAGGAGCCGTATGGTGTGATGAATGTCACTGCGGCTTCGTCGGGCTCCGCCATCTTAATTTGGTGGTAGCCGGAGTATGCGTGGAGGAAACACAATGAATCGTGTCCTGCGGTAGCGTCGATAATTTGATCGATGCAGGGGAGGGGGAAGGGATCCTTTGGGCAAGCCTTGTTGAGGTCCTTAAAATCGACGCACAGGCGGCAGGATTTGTCCTTCTTTGGTACCATCACCAGGTTTGGTAGCCAGTCCGGATGTTTTATTTCTCTAATGAATCCGGCCTCCAATAACTTGGCTAGTTCCTCTCCCATGGCTTGTCTCTTAGGTTCAGAGAAACGCCGAAGAGCCTGCTTGACCGGCTTGAATCCCTTTAGAATATTGAGGCTGTGCTCGGCCAGCCTCTGTGGGATTCCTGGCATGTCTGAAGGGTGCCAGGCAAAAATGTCCCAGTTCTTGCGTAGGAACTCTCGTAGTGCGGCATCTACGTCAGGGTTTAATTGTGCCCCGATGGAAGCTGTTTTTGTAGGGTCCGTTGGATGGACTTGGATTTTGACTATTTCATCTGTCGGCTTAAAGGAGGTGGACTTAGATCTCTTATCGAGTACCACATCGTCCCTGTTCACCGTGGAGCGCACTGCAGTCAGTTCCTCAGCCGCTAGGGCTTCGGATAATGCCTCGAGGGCTAGTGTGGCTGTCTTGTTTTCGGCACGGGGTGTTGTGTCCGGATCACTAGCAAGCGTGATAATTTCGTTGGGCCCGGGCATTTTGAGCTTCATGTACCCATAGTGGGGTATGGCTTGGAAGATTGTGAACGCCTCCCGCCCTAACAGGGCGTGGTAACCACTACTGAACGGGGCCACTTGGAATGTAATCTCTTCGGACCTGTAAATCTCCGGCGTGCCGAACACCACATCTAGTGTGATTTTGCCTATACAGCGCGCTTCCCGACTGGGGATTATTCCTCTAAAGGTTGTGCTGCTTCGCTTGATGCGGTTCCAGTCTATTTCCATTTTTTGAAGGGTTTCCTCATAGATGAGGTTTAATCCGCTGCCGCCGTCCATGAGTACCTTGGTGAGTCAAAAGCCGTCCACAATTGGACTGAGGACCAATGCGGCTGGTGCTCGGGCTGTTCGGAATTTAGGTTCGTCACTGGCATTGAAAGTAATAGTCGTGTCACTCCATGGGTTTATTGTTGCCACGTGGTAGATTTCGTCAAGGCTGCGAAGTGTTCGCTTTCGCCTATTATTTGATGCGAAGGTCTCGAAGACTGTTAATACCATACTGGTATTTCTGGGATGGTGCTCTGTGGCTTCTGGAATTAGGAGATCCTCGCCACTTTTGGCTACCTGCCGAAGTATCCAACATGCTCTAAGGCTATGTGTTGGTATGGCGCCCTCTGTACTGTGAATTTTACAGGGTCCATTGAGCCATCCCTCCAATACGGTTCCATGCCCTATAAAGGGTTTTTGCTTTTTGGTAGTTGACCCGGGTGTCTTTTGATAGTTCACCCTTTTATTTCAGACTGGGTTCGTATTTAGGGCCGGATTATCCCAAAAGTTTGTTTCGGTTTTCCAGGCACTTTCCATCGCACAGTATTTTCATACTATGGATGCCAAGTCAGCGAAGCGTGATATCTCACGATGATTTATGGCGTTAAGGATTCCCTTGTCCGTGCAACTATTCCAAAAAAATAAGATTGCGTCTTCCTCGCGACAGTCCTTAACCTTGTTCATCGCAAGGAGGAATCTGGCCCAATAGTGATGTACTGTTTCCTGGGGATCTTGCCTGATGTGGGAAAGATCGCTTATGTTTGGGTGGGTGGGTGGAATTGAATCCGAACCCTTACCCGATCTGGGGTCCAGGGGCCGAGGAGTTTCCAATTTTGGAAATTCTGGTTCCGGGGTGTTTCCCAATAATCCTGGCCCGCTGCCTGAGTCTAAGTTCAGGGATTGGATGTTGTCCTCCCGCGAATGGGTATCCGGCTCGGAGAGCTCAGGAATCTGTACATAGTTGGTCCTCAAGATGGAGGAGAGGTCGCTGCATTGTTCCTCCACCACTGCAATATGGTGGGTGACCGGTGGAGAGTTAATCTCCCTTTGATCGGGTTTAAGCCCAATCCGATCATAGTCCGTAGCGACTCCCAGGGCGGCGATGCGATCCAAGAGTTCGTTTAGGGAAGCGAGCCCCATTGGATCAATCTGTTCGGCGAGTGCCGATTTGACGTGGAGGCTGTTTCCGATGACCCGAGAAGTCATCGTCGGTGCGGCGGCCGAACAGGTGGTCATGACGAAACCGCCTAGCCGGAGAGTTTGGCCGACAGCCAAAGCTCCCCCAACAGTAGTACCGTCTTTAAAGACGAGACGAGATATCCTTCCTTCTGGCGACGACACAGTGGAACTCTCAATGGAAGCACCAATGTCGGTGTCAAAACCGGCGGATCTCGGGTAGGGGGTCCCGAACGGTGCGTCTAAGGTGGATGGTAACAGGAGGCAGGGGACACGATGTTTTACCCAGGTTCGAGCCCTCTTGATGGAGGTAAAACCCTACGTCCTACTTGATTTATTCTTGATGATATGAGTATTACAAGAGTTGATCTACCACGAGATCGGAGAGGCTAAACCCTAGAAGCTAGCCTATGGTATGATTGTATGTTGTGTCCTACGGACTAAACCCTCCGGTTTATATAGACACCGGAGGGGGCTAGGGTTACACAGAGTCGGTTACAAGGAAGGAGATCCACATATCCGTATTGCCAAGCTTGCCTTCCACGCCAAGGAAAGTACCATCCAGACACGGGACGAAGTCTTCAATCTTGTATCTTCATAGTCCAACAGTCCGGCCAAAGGTTATAGTCCGGCTGTCCGAACACCCCCTAATCCAGGACTCCCTCAATTAGTGTTAGTGGCCTTTTGCAAATTGTAATTTTGATATATTGGTCTTAGGTAGTAGCTATTTGACTTCCTTCCCCATTGCGATGACGTCGACGATATCTAGAACGTTGTGGTTTGGCGAAGTGCATTCGACGGAGAACACCATTGAGGGAGACCATGGTAAGTCGTTTGCACGTGCCACCTACAAGCTGACAACCGCCTTATTTTCATCCAGGAAGTCCGTTGAACCAAAGGACGCATAAATTTACTAGTACTACACAATAGCATCGTCCATCCAGCTTAGTGCGGTAAGGTGGTTTCTCGAAGAAGACGATGGAGAAGTAGAGTCAGCGAAGAGTGAAATGATGGTTGCTTCGTCCATGCTTTGTGATTTGACGCCTCACTGCTTTGTGACTTGCGATCGAAGGGACAGGGGAGTAGACTCTGTCCTCTATACTATACATGCGTCCAAGCACTTGAGAAAGACGAGAGAGGTTGCATTTTTCTGTTCCTTCAATGAATCAATTAGGGAGCTTCGGTTCCATCTTTTTGGCATTGGCAGCACTGTCCACAATGATTTCCATCGATGCTATTTTCACATTTGGCTACACATTGTGGATGCCCTTATCCATACCACTTGGTTTTGCTCCTGTGTGCTATCTATACAAATCTCGATTGTATTGATCTAAAAAAATTATAGTATCAAGATTAGTAAAAAGGAGGTGATTTTTCCGCGCGGATGGCGAAGAGGTTTCTTATTTTTATAGGACGTTGGCCTGGCGGTTTGCTAACATGCGGTCCCACGTGTCAGTGCTTTACCAAACCGATCCGCGTCCCACATGAGGCAGACAACGGCAGAAGCAACACATGGTTAACTTGAAGAAGATGAGGGTTCAGCAACGAGTGAAATGATGGTTGCTTCGTCCATCCAACTTCTCTTTTTAGCATTATCAATTCGTCCCTCCAACTTAACTGTGGGAAAGGTGCAGCTTTGTGATTTGATGCCTCATTGCTCATTACTACGCCGGTGCCATGACTAGGGTGCTTCACCCCTGCTGCTCTACACTGTTATTTCGGTATGGCCCGTGGTCCCGGTTGCTTGATATCCCACATGTCGACGAAAGGCACTAGAACATTTATGAAAGCGAGCGCTCCAGTCTTACGACGGAGTACACGACACAGCGGCCCAGTGAACTATTACTTGTACTGCAGTACTACTATCGTTTTGCCGTTTCACACGATCCATAGTTACAAACCCGATTAAATAGGCAAGGGCGGGATTTTCCCCACGTGGTAGATGATACTAGCCATATATTTCAAAGGCTATTTTTAATGTATGCAAACTGAATAATTAAGTAACAATATGAGATCTAGTAAAACTAAAAACACATATGATTTATTGTGTTAGAGTGTAGTAGTAGTGATGTATTGCATAGTTGTTAGATGTAACATGCGAGAACGTGTAGAGATGTACTTTTGGAGGGCCTACAGAGAGAAGTTCGGCATAAACTGGATTCAAATATTTGTGTTCATCTTCATAGCATTTGTAACACATATCTACAGTTTGTACAGTAGACGTGAATGCTTGTTCGCTCTTACGAAACTATAGTACAACAATAATGGGGTGGTGTGTGCTAATTTAGGCACCGGCATGTTGGCCTACTCGGCTCCATAGAGAGAGCGAGAGAAGAGATAAATACACGGACGGTCAGTGTATTTCAAGCAAAAAGCGTAATACGATCACCGGACTTCAGAATACGCTCATTACGGTCACTATATACGTTTTGCGATGATTATACGGTCATTTGCTCACCGTTCAGCATCAGATTGCTCTCTGTTGACTGGTCAAATAGTCCGTGTGGCACTATGTTGACTAGTTAAATTGACCATGTTCCTTGTGGGTCCCTCCTATCAGTTCGCACAGGAAAAAGGTCATATAAACACAAATTTACGCAGGAACGACAAGACTCCAATCCATGCGCGGGAACCACTTGGTTGTGTATGTGTTTCTCAGGGCCTGATGTGTGCGCATGCACGTGTAGGTTGAGCACTTGAGCGTGAGAGTGTGTGTTGGTCGTGTGGTGTGTGCATGCATGCAAGCGTGTGTGCGTGTGAGTGTTGCGTGCATGCGTAGCTGTGTGTGTATGTGCGAGTGTTGCGTGCGTGCGTAGCTACGTGTGTTCGTGTGAGTGTTGCATGCATGCAGTTTGTGTGCATGTGTGCATGTGCGTATAATCACCACACCAGCTCATGTGTGTTAAAATAGATGGCTCAGCATACCAATACAAGGCCACCTTGTCCATTGTGCCCGCGGTCATGACTTCGAACCACCGTACAATATTTTTATCGCTTATTTTCGTTCTTATACATGCCGACAGGTGGGCCCAATGGTAGTGAGATAATTTGATACAACACTAGAGGTGCCACTCGAGCATTTAATTGGTCAACTAGTCATGTCTTGAGCAAATACAGAGATGTACGGTGAGCCCGTGACTGTATAATAACCACAAAACTTAAATGGTGACCGTAATGAGTGGATTCTGAAGTCCAATGTACGCATCGTGCTTTTGCTTCAAATACAATGATCGTCACTGTATATATCGCGAGAGAAAGATGAAACATGTGTGAATGTGTTGGGGGCATACTTTTAGACGGCATGTAGATAGTTTGTGTGCGTACATGAAAGGGGCGTAGAGGGGATGTATGCGATGGAGAGAGAGAGATGCTCTTCATTTCTCTTTATTATGACTAACTTTTTATATAGTATAAAAATATAAAAATTTACAGTGCGGATTA
The DNA here is from genome assembly GCF_002162155.2 of Triticum dicoccoides. Lineage (NCBI taxonomy): Eukaryota > Viridiplantae > Streptophyta > Magnoliopsida > Poales > Poaceae > Triticum > Triticum dicoccoides. The sequence goes on along the minus strand of NC_041388.1, from coordinate 495,964,480 downwards.
AATATCATTGGGGGCACCATGCAATGCAAATTAACGTTCCATCCTCCATATAACTTTGTAATGTTGTATATATGTACAAATTCTAAAATAAATTTTTGTCCATAGTTTGTGTGGTTTTATTCAAAAGGAATATTGTATGCGAAATAAACATGAAGAGAGGCCTTTTTAGATCAATGGGGTACGTGATGTAACATGTGTGAATGTGTAGTTCATGTATTTGGCAGGGCCTAGAGAGGTATGTGTATGTATTACGTATTCGAGAGAGGCATGGATAGAGGGGCCGGCGGGGGGGCATGGGAGAGATAGCACGAGAAATGAGAGAGGTCTAGAGAGAGAGAGACGAATAGGATGTCACGGTGAGAGAGGCCCTTGAGTGTGTTTATGCAAGGGGGAGTGTCGGTGTACAAAAGTAGGGTTCCATTTTGTACCCCTTTACTTGTGCGCGGGCAGTCGCAGCCACATGCCCATGGCCACGCTTGGCGGGGCAGAGGAAGCGAAGACACAAGACTACCAGAGCAGCGCCATGCCAAAGACGCGAGAGGCAGAGGGACAAGGTGGGCTTTCCCCGGCAAGAGCCTTGTCGGGGGAGCTTACGTATCCCCGGCAAGAGTCTTGCCGGGCAACTTGCCCAACACCAGTAGAGCCGCCACCCTTGAGCCTAAGGGTTCCGACACCATCGACAACACTGGAACCAAGGTTCGGGAGGCGCCTACATGGTGGCATGCGGATCTTTGTAAAGACCAAGAACATACAAGACTAGATGAGAACCAGAAGATGGAAACCCCCCGGCAAGGACGCTCGCGAGACCCCTGGCAAGACCCTTGCCAAGGACACCTATGAGACTCCGGCAAGGCCCTTGCCGGGGACATCTGCGGGGCCGCAGCTAGGCCCCCACCTGCCAAGGCTCCACCGCCATTCCAACACAATAGTCAACCCGCCAATGAAGCAGGCACCTGCGTGGCGACGTGTAGCTTACATACCAACTCAGCGAGCACCTGCGTGGTGGCATGCAGATCTTCGTGAAGACTCTGCCACCACACCAACTCAGCAGTTAGCCAGCCAGTGGGCCACTGCACTCCTAGTCAGCTTGGACGCGCGTTAGTGCGAGACGAGGCGGCGACGGGTGAGACGAGTTTCCTTGCCATCCCCGATAAAGTGAGGGGCACGTCGGCAACGCATTAAATGCGTTTGTCCTACGGTACCAGGCGATAGACTTGTATACAGTACAAACTTTCCACCTCATGTGTGCCACTGTGGCGACCCCTTTGGCTATAAGAGGAGGCCCGAGGCATACTAGAGGAGGATTCAGACTTTTTGGACCCTGCACACTTTGTAGCTAGTCCAAGAACACCAGATAAACAAAAACCAGTAGGAGTATGGTATCACGCATCACTTGCGGCCCGAACCTGGATAAATTCCCCCGTGTTGATCTTCTAAACCCGCTCTTTCCACAGCCCCGCGCCTGCCATCCGTAGAAGGGATTCCCTGTGATCCCATAGGTGTCGTTCTCATCGACATCTTTGGCGCGCCAGGTAGGGGGTGCAAGCTGTGAAAATCTGGTTTTGGAGTCAACTTACCGACTCCTTCGCCGCGATGGCTCGAGAAGAGAAGGCGACGTCAAGCAGCCATGCTCTAGTGTTGTCCACAGCCGCAACGACCGTCCGCGTGGCCGCAAAAAGCTAAGTCACGCACAACCTTGAGCATTTCTTCTTAATATAATGTTATTCTCCTTGAAAGATCTTGCTCTTTGTATAGAAAACCTGCACGCAATGGGACCCTTCCACTATTGGCAAAACCCTTGTTCTATTTTGAGTCCGCTCAACAGTTCAAGCGGCCACGCCGAGAGTGGCAAGGTGACCTGCTCACTATTAGCAACGCTCTTGTTCTGTTTCGAGTCCGCTCAACAGTTCAAGCGACTGTGCAGACAGCGACAAGGTGGTTTGTCCGGCAGCAAGCGCCCCCCGGTAGACTGCTAAGGATCTCTCCTCAAAGCACCATTGCATGGGTTTAAGCGCCGGTGAACCTATCCTACTGGGCGTAGGGTGTATACGTACAAAGAAAGATCGACACTGGAAGATAGCACGTTTCATCTTAAAGTACTGCAAGAGTTATATTACATCAATTGTTGTTGTGGTTCTAACTTAAGATAAAATCGTCTTGGTCATGAATTCACAGCGGCAATGAGAAACGGGGTACCTAGTCTCGACGCTGGCCCTCCACCCTCCTGACTCCATCGACACGGCTGATGATGGGCTCGATACGCTCTTCGAGCGCCGCGAGGTCCACACCCTCCGGCAAGCTCTCCAGTGCGTCCGCAAAGTCAACGTTGGGGTTCCAGTATGCCATGTTGGTGAGGACCTTGGTCAGGGCACCCCGACAAAGCTTCCGGGCCTCATTGGCTAGAGAGGTCACTCGGTTGGAACGAAGCTGCTCCAGGGCTTCAAGGACGCCCTTGAAGAACAAGGTCAACCTGGCGTTGGGGCTCACGTTCACCTCTGGGGAGTACTTGAAGTTCGGCATGCCCATGGCGGCCAGTTGCGTGGTGAGCCTCTCCGCGACATCGACGAGGCGGCTGATCCAGAGGTTTACGCTCATCGCGTAATCTTTGTGTTCGGCGGCGTCATTGCTCTGCAGCCGCTTCTCGTCCTCCAGGGCCTTGTTCAGGGTCTCCTCACGAGCTCCGGCCTCCGAAAGCTTCCCCTCCAAGCCATCCAGTTTCATCTTAAGGTCATTGATGGAGTCGTCGGCCTTGGAGAGCAGCTTGGCCTTGTCAGAGACTACGGCCTGGGCATCCTCCAAGGTGCGTTTGGTCGTGTCCCTCTCCTCTGTCAGCTCCAAGACCACTTTCTTTAGCCCATCTCGCTCCACCTCCAGCTTCTCCACTTCACCAGCATGAACCCAAGTCCGAGCATTGAGCGTGTCCTTGTGCCTCTGCTCCAGTTCCTGGGTCTGCTTCACGACGAGCTTCTCGACCTTCTCATCCTTGCAGCAAAGTGTGGCTGCGAGTGCCTCCTCATGGGCAGCAAGGTCCTCCTCCTAGGAGTTCAGCAGAGCCTGGTGCTGTTGCCAAGCAGCCTTGTCCTTGGCGGCCTGCTATTTTTCCACCTCCTGGGCCTTCTCAATGTCAGCCTGCTTCAGGATGAGCTCCCGTTTATGCTCAGCCAGCTCGCCCTGGGCAGCCTTCAGTTCTTCCTGAGCCTCGAGGAACCAGGCATGCGTCTGAGCGACACGCTCCTCAAGATCCGCCTCCACCTTGTCCGCTGCCGCCATACTGGATTCCGCCTTGTCTAGGCGGGCAAGGTGGAGCGCCTGGAGCTTCTGGAAGTTGATGCTCATGGCCCGGAGAAGCTGCTCCTCTTTAGAACAGCCACCGGCAGTGTTCGGTTCATCAACAACCTGGAGCCCGGCGGTGGCGAGCGCCTCGTCGTCAAACACCTCCCCTTTGGCTGGCGCCCTGGTGTCCGCCATCCTTGGGAGGTGGACGAACAGATCGTCGCCCACCTTCAAGTACTTGCCCGGGATAGGGGCTGTAGAGGAGGGAGGTTGGTTGTCGGCCAGCTCCTCCCCAGCAGGCCCCTTGCCAGTCTCCTCGGCAGCAGCCTTGCCGGCCTCCCCGGCAGGCCCCTTGGCGGACTCCTCGGTGGCTGTCTTAGCGGCCTCCTCGGCAACAATCTTGTCGGCCCCGTCCTCGGCGTCCTTGGCGGCCTCCTCGATGATGGTATCAATATCCTCCTGGCTCGCCGAGGGAGGGTCTGGATACCAAGAAGAAGAATGAGACGAGGCCAAAGTCAAGATTCAAAAAAGAAGAAGAAGAAAAGACAGGGACAAGAGGCAGGCTACGTACCCGTGCCAAGCTGGGGAGAAGTGGTTCCCTCCCCACCAAGATTCGTTGCCGGGATGGAGCCACTACCACCCAAGTTCACCTCCTCCTCCTCCATGCGTGTGGGCTCGATGCTTGGTGCCCTTGTCGGGGACGCCCTTTGGGCGGCGTGGTCGACGGGGGCGGCGTGTTGGGTGTGGCCCTCAGCGGCTCCTCCTGCTGCCGCTCTCCTCCTACGAACCAAGCAAGGTTAGCACCAATGGCTCGTGCCCAAACACACACTGACGGGAAGTGAGTAGTGAACTCACGCTGGGGGCTGAAGCGGGGGCTGCGTCGGGGGCTGTCGTCCGGGCTGATCACCGCCAACTCCGGCATGCGCGGAGTGCTCGCCGGGGGCTTGTCACCCATCGAGGCCCTGGCCCTCTTCGCCACCCTCTGGGCCAACGTCTCCATGTCCCTCTGAGGATAACATGAAGTTAAAGGAGGATAGCATAGTCATGGGGTTAGTAGATGATGGAGGGCGAAGTGCTTACCTCGTCCTCTGCCTCCTCTTCCACTAGCCTGCTCTTCCTCTTCGGGCTGAAGGACCCGAGGTCAAAATTAACCTCCGAGGTGCCATCCGAAGGAGCAGAAGGGGCTGGGGTCCGGCGCCACTTGGACGAGGAGGAAGCGGTCGCCGTTTTCTTCGCTACCACGGCCTTCACCGCCTTATTCGCTGCCGCGGCCTTCGCTGCTGTGGCCCTCGTCTGGCACACAAACTGCTCCTGGACTTGTTGCCGCTGCGTGGTCCTGCCGAGCCGGACTGGCTCGCCGGAGCTAGCCCACTGCAGGACACGTCTCTTCCCTATGGACGAGGGGGGGTCGTCATCCTCGGCCTCTTCTTCGGCCGACTCCTTGACCACGTCTTCAATGAGCAGGGGGGCGCCAACACTGCTGGCCTCCCCAGCAGATTTCAACCACTCGGCGAGCTCTTTATCCTCCACGGTCGTGTCGGCCTCGTCCTCCACGGTGTCGGTGCTGCCAGCCTCCTTGGCGAGCGCCGCCTCCGCCGCCCTGCCGGTGATGTAGTCTAGCTCCTCCTTGGTGCTTTCGTGGATGAGCAGCGGCTTGTCGCGAACATATTTCTCCGACAAGTTGTCGAAGAATGCCTGCAGCTCCTTCGCTTCCGGCTCGACCCAGAGCGGATCAAGGCCGTGCGCGTTGAAGTCCGGCAACATGGCAATGATGGCGGTCTGGCGAGAGTTGTTTCTCAAAAGGACCACTCTCATCGGCAACCCAAATAGAGATGTCTTGACGGTCTTGCTGGCCTTCTCGGCTTTGCCGGTCCTCTCAGCCCTACGTCGTCGCTCACCTTGAGTTGGAAGAGCCTCTGGAAAAAGTGGGCAAGCGCCATCATCGTGAAGTTGTGGTTCAAGCTAGGGCGAAGCCTTATAAGGTCAGTCGCGTTCCTGTAGTCCCAGGCTAGCCTCCCCTTCTTGTGAAGTGGGGCAATCCGGCGGTGGATGAAATCAGCCTCAATCATTTCAAGGGTGAGCCCGGCCACGGCGAGGCGATTGATCCTGGTGGTGGCGACTGAGAGCTTCTTGTCGTTGGCATCGAGGTCGCTCCAGTCCTTGCGGTGAACCGGCGGACTCCGGCGAACCCAGCAGAACTCCCGTGGATCCTCCTCCTTGATCCAGCACCACTGGCTCCGCCACTCCTCCCAACTCTCCTTCTGGGCGCTGATAACCCACAAGTTTAGGGGATCGCAATAGTTTTTGAGGGTAGAGTATTCAACCCAAATTTATTGATTCGACACATGGGGAGCCAAAGAATATTCTCAAGTATTAGCAGCCGAGTTGTCAATTCAACCACACCTGGAAACTTAATATCTGCTGCAAAGTATTTAGTAACAAAGTAATATGATAGTAGTGGTAACGGTGGCAAAAGTAACGGTAGCAGTTTTCGTTTTGTAGTAATTGTAACAGTGGCAACGGAAAAGTAATAAGCGGAGATCAATATATGAAAAGCTCGTAGGCAATGGATCAGTGATGGATAATTATGTCGGATGTGATTCCTCATGCAACGGTTATAACATAGGGTGACACAGAACTAGCTCCAGTTCATCAATGTAATGTAGGCATGTATTCCGAATATAGTCATACGTATTTATGGAAAAGAACTTGCATGACATGTTTTGTCCTACCCTACCATGGAAGCGGGGTCCTATTGGAAACTAAGGGATATTAAGGCCTCCTTGTAATAGAGTACCGGACCAAAGCATTAACACTTAGTAAATACATGAACTCCTCAAACTACGGTCATCACCGATAAGTATCCCGAGTATTGTCACTTCGGGGTTAACGGATCATAACACATAATAGGTGACTATAGACTTGCAAGATAGGATCAAGAACTCATATATATTCATGAAAACATAATAGGTTCAGATCTGAAATCATGGCACTCGGGACCTAGTGACAAGCATTAAGCATAGCAATGTCATAGCAACATCAATCTTAGAACATAATGGATACTAGGGATCAAACACTAACAGAACTAACTCGATTACAAGGTAAATCTCATCCAACCCATCACCGTCCAGCAAGCCTACAATGGAATTACTCACGCGCGACAGTGAGCATCATGAAATTGGTGATGGAGGAAGGTTGATGATGACGATGGCGACGGATTCCCCTCTCCGGAGCCCCGAACGGACTCCAGACCAGCCCTCCCGAGAGAGATTAGGGCTTGGCGGCGGCTCCGTATCGTAAAACACGATGAATCCTGATGGAGTTGGGTTGAGGTCGGTGGAGCACCAGGGGGCCCACGAGGAAGGGGGCACACCCAGGGGGTAGGCGCGCCCCCACCCTCGTAGACAGGGTGTGGGCTGTTATCATGGGTTGTTATTACACATTATGTCACAATACTTATGCCTATTCTCTCTTATATCGATATTTATTGCATTATGGAGAATGCCGGCAGCTGGGATTCTGGGCTGGAACAGGAGCAAATATTAGAGGCTTATTCTGCACAACTCCAAAAGTCCTGAAACTTCACGGAAGTTATTTCCCGAATATATAAAAAATACTGAGCGCAAGAAGTACTAGAGGGGGGCCACCCACCAGCACGAGGGTGGGGGCGCGCCCTACCCCCCTAGGCGCGCCCCCCTGCCCCGTGGGCCCCCTGGTGGCCCTCCAATGCCCATCTTCTGCTATATGAAGCAAGCTTTGGAGAAGAAACTCCGCCGCCACTAGGCGGAACCTTGGCGGAACCAATCTAGGGCTCCGGCGGAGCTGTTCTGCTAGGGAAACTTCCCTCCGGGATGGGGAAATCATCACCAACGATCCTCTCACTGGGAGGGGGTCAATCTCCATCAACATATTCACCAGCACCATCTCATCTCAAACCCTAGTTCATCTCTTGTATCCAATCTTTGTATCCAAACCTCAAATTGGTACCTGTGGGTTGCTAGTAGTGTTGATTACTACTTTTAGTTGATGCTAGTTGGTTTACTTGGTTGAAGATCATATGTTCAGATCCATTATGCATATTAATACCCCTTTGATTATGAACATGAATATGCTTTGTGAGTAGTTACGTTTGTTCCTGAGGACATGGGAGAAGTCTTGCTATAAGTAGTCATGTGAATTTGGTATTCGTTCGATAATTTCATGAGATGTATATTGTCATCCCTCTAGTGGTGTCATGTGAACGTCGACTACATGACACTTCACCATTGTTTGGGCCTAGAGGGAGGCATCGAGAAGTAATAAGTAGATGATGGGTTGCTAGAGTGACAGAAGCTTAAACCCTAGTTTATGCGTTGCTTCGTAATGGGCTGATTTGGATCCATATGTTTCATGTTATGGTTAGGTTTACCTTAATACTTCTATTGTAGTTGCGGATGCTTGCAATAGGGGTTAATCATAAGTGGGATTCTTGTCCAAGTAAGGGCAGTATCCAAGCACCGGTCCACCCACATATCAAATTATCAAAGTACCAAACGCGAATCATATGAACGTGATGAAAACTAGCTTGACGATAATTCCCATGTGTCCTTGGGAGCGCTTTCCTTCATATAAGAGTTTGTCCAGGCTTGTACTATAAGCGATTGAAATTGGAATTTCACCAGAAGTTTTATCCTATGCATCTTGTTCATCATGATCGTAATTATATATATATATATATATATATATATATATATATATATATATATATATATATATATATAATTTTTGGCCTTGCGAAGGGGAAATCACCGCTCAAGCTTGGGGGAGGCTTAAGCCAATGTTATATTCATGCCCCAATCGTGAGCTTTCAAGAGAAATGATTATTCAAAAAAATTATGCTTGGCTTTTTGACAACAATCGCTCCATGCTCGATACTTCTTGTACTGGTTCCTTTATGATGAAGACTATTGAATTCAAATGGAATTTATTGGACAGAATTAAATGCAACTCTAAAAATTGGGATCTCGATGAAGGTAAGGAGTCAGGTATAACACCTAAGCTTGATTGTGATAAATCTTTTATGGATACCGATGTTTTCCGTAAAACTAAATATGGACTTGACTCTGATATAGTAGCTTTTTTCTGTGAATGCTTTGCTACTCATGTTGATCTCCCTAAGGAGAAGTGCTTTAAATATAATCCTCCCATTGAAACAAAACTAGTTGCACCTATTAAAGTTGAAGAAAAAACTATCACTTATGATGATCCTGTTGTTCTCACTTCTTATGTTGAGAAACCACCTTTCCCTGTTAGAATAAAGTATCATGCTAAAGCTTCAACTGTGGTTCGTAGAAGTAATATTAGAGCTTATACACCTCATGAGCAATTTAAATTTGAAACTAATATTGCTATTGTAAAATATATCTTGGCTGATAATATCGATGGGCATGTTATTTATTTCTGTGATGAGACTGCTAGAATTGCTAAACCTGGTGCAAAAGATAAACATAGACCTGTGGTAGGCATGCCTGTTATTTATGTTAAAATAGGAGATCATTGTTATCATGGCTTGTGTGATATGGGTGCTAGTGCCAGTGCAATACCTATTTCCTTATACAAAGAAATTATGCATAATATTGCACCAGCTGAGATAGAAGATATCGATGTTACCATTAAGCTTGCTAATAGAGATGCTATTTCACCAATTGGGATTGTTAGAGACGTGGAAGTCTTGTGTGGGAAGGCTAAATATCCTGCTGATTTCCTTGTTCTTGGTTCCCCTCAAGATAGCTTTTGTCCCATTATATTTGGTAGACCTTTCTTGAATACTGTTAATGCTAAGATAGATTGCAAGAAGGATGTTGTTACTATTGGTTTGGATGATATTTCTCATGAGTTTAATTTTTCTAAATTTCATAGACAACCCCGTGATGAAGAATTGCCTAGCAAAGATGAAATTATTTGTCTTGCTTCTATTGTTGTGCCTCCTAATGATCCTTTAGAACAATATTTGCTAGACCATGAGAATGATATGTTTATGAATGAAAGAAGGGAAATAGATGAAGTATTGTTTAAACAAAGACCCATTCTGAAACACAATTTTCCTGTTGAAATCCTAGGGGATCCTCCTCCACCCAAGGGTGATCCCGTGTTTGAGCTTAAACCATTATCTGATACTCTTAAATATGCTTATCTCGATGAAAAGAAGATATATCCTGTTATTATTAGTGCTAACCATTCAGAGAAGGAGGAAGAGAAATTATTGAAAACTATGAAGAAGCACCGTGCTGCTATTTGATATACTCTTGATGATCTTAAGGGCATTAGTCCCACTCTATGTCAACACAAAATAAATTTGGAGAAGGACGACAAACCAGTTATTGATCACCAACGATGGCTGAATCCTAAGATGAAAGAAGTGGCAACAAAGGAAATATTAAAGCTCCTTGAGGCAGGTATAATTTATCCCGTTGCTGATAGTCAGTGGGTAAGTCATGTTCATTGTGTCCCTAAGAAGGGAGGTATTACTGTCGTTCCAAATGATAAAGATGAATTGATTCCACAAAGAATTATTACAAGTTATAGGATGGTAATTGATTTTCGCAAATTAAATAAGGCTACTAAAAAAGATCATTACCCCTTACCTTTTATTGATCAAATGCTAGAAAAATTATCCAAACATACACATTTTTGCTTTCTAGATGGTTACTCTGGTTTCTCTCAAATACAGGTGTCAGCTGATGATCAAGCAAAGACCACTTTTACTTGCCCTTTCGATACTTTTGCTTATAGATGTATGCCTTTTGGTTTATGTAATGCACCTGCTACCTTTCAAAGATGCATTATGGCTATATTTTCTGACTTTTGTGAAGAGATTTGTGAGGTATTCATGGATGATTTCTCCATTTATGGATCCTCTTTTGATGATTGCTTGAGCAACATTGATCGATTTTTGCAGAGATGTGAAAAAACTAATCTCGTTTTGAATTGGGAGAAGTGCCACTTTATGGTTAATGAAAGTATTGTCTTGGGGCATAAAATTTCTGAAAGAGGTATTGAAGTTGACAAAGCTAAAGTTGATGCTATTGAAAAGATGCCATGTCCCAAGGACAATAAAGGTATAAGAAGCTTCCTCGGTCATGCCGGTTTTTATAGGAGTTTCATTAAGGACTTCTCAAAAATTTCTCGGCCTCTGACTAATCTATTACAAAAAGATATTCCTTTTGTCTTTGATGATGATTGCGTAGAAGCATTTGAAATACTTAAGAAATCATTGATTTCTGCGCCTACTGTTCAGCCACCTGATTGGAATTTACCCTTTGAAATTATGTGTGATGCTAGTGATTATGTTGTAGGTGTTGTTCTAGGGCAAAGAGTTGATAAGAAATTAAATGTTATTCAATATGCTAGTAAAACTCTAGACAATGCCCAGAGAAATTATGCTACTACTGAAAAAGAATTTTTAGCAGTTGTGTTTGCTTGTGATAAGTTCAAACCTTATATTGTTGATTCTAAAGTAACTATTCACACTGATCATGCTGCTATTAAATATCTTATGGAAAAGAAAGATGCTAAACCTAGATTTATTAGATGGGTTCTCTTGCTACAAGAATTTGATTTGCATATTATTGATAGAAAGGGAGCTGAGAACCCCGTTGTAGACAACTTGTCTAGGTTAGAAAATGTTCTTGATGACCCACCACCTATTGATGATATCTTTCCTGATGAACAATTAAATGTCATAAATGCTTCTCATACCACCCCATGGTATGCTGATTATGCTAATTATATTGTTGCTAAATTTTTACCACCTAGTTTCACATACCAACAAAAGAAAATGTTCTTCTATGATTTGAGACATTACTTTTGGGATGACCCACATCTTTATAAAGAAGGAGTAGATGGTATTATTAGACGTTGTGTACCTGAGCATGAACAGGAATAGATCCTACGCCAGTGTCACTCCGAAGCCTATGGAGGACACCATGCTGGAGATAGAACTTCACACAAGGTATTGCAATCCGGTTTTTATTGGCCTACTCTCTTCAAGGATGCCCGTAAGTTTGTCTTGTCTTGTGATGAATGTCAAAGAATTGGTAATATTAGTAGACGTCAAGAAATGCCTATGAATTATTCACTTGTTATTGAATCATTTGATGTTTGGGGCTTTGATTATATGGGACCTTTTCCTTGCTCTAACGGGTATACACATATTTTAGTCGTTGTTGATTACGTTACTAAGTGGGTAGAAGCTATTCCAACTAGTAGTGCTGATCATAACACCTCTATTAAGATGCTTAAAGAAGTTATTTTTCCGAGGTTTGGAGTCCCTAGATATTTAATGACTGATGGTGGTTCACATTTTATTCATGGTGCCTTTCGTAAAATGCTTGCTAAGTATGATGTTAATCATAGAATTGCATCTCCATATCACCCACAGTCTAGTGGTCAAGTAGAATTGAGTAATAAAGATCTCAAATTAATTTTGCAAAAGACTATTAATAGATCCAAGAAGAATTGGTCCAAGAAACTTGATGATGCATTATGGGCCTATAGAACTGCATATAAAAATCCTATGGGTATGTCTCCGTATAAAATGGTTTATGGAAAAGCATGTCACTTACCTCTCGAACTAGAACATAAGGCATATTGGGCTATTAAAGAGCTCAATTATTATTTTAAACTTGCCGGTGAGAAGAGGCTTTTTGACATTAACTCACATGATGAATGGAGAACCCAGGCTTATGAAAATGCCAAGCTATTTAAATAAAAAGTTAAAAGATGGCGTGATAAAAGGATACAAAAGCGTGAGTTCAATGTAGGTGATTATGTATTGTTATACAACTCTCGTTTAAGATATTTTGCAGGCAAACTTCTCTCTAAATGGGAAGGTCCTTATATCATCGAGGAGATCTATCGTTCCGGTGCCATAAAAATCAACAACTTCGAAGGCACAAATTCGAGGGTGGTGAATGGTCAAAGAGTCAAACATTATATCTTAGGTAATCCCATAAATGTTGAAACTAATGTTATTGAAACCGTAACCCCGAAGGAATACATAAGGGACACTTTCTGGAACATTTCAGACTCCGAAAAGGAATAGGTACGTGGTACGGTAAGTAAACCGACTCCAAAACAGTTCTAATGGCAATATTTCTTCATTTTGGAATATTTATGAAAATAGGAAAATAAGAAGCAGTCCGGGAAGGACACGAGGCTTCCACGATGGTGGGAGGCACGCCCTACCCCCCTGGGTGCACCCCCTGCCTCGTGGGCACCCCGTGTGCTCTCCGGACTCCGTTTTCTTGCATGATACTTCTTTTAGTCGGCAACAATTCATTGTATAATCTCCGGAAGGTTTTGATCACCATATCACGCAAAAATCTCCTATTCTTGTTTCAAGCAGTTTTCTGCCGGGTTGTCAAGGCCAAGCATCATGTTGTCTCCCTCCTCCTCCAACAATGAGGGCAACGATGCTTGGCTAATGAAGATAGAGCTAAAGAGAGAAGATCTCGGAGAGATCAACAAGGATGACGGGATCAAGAAGGCCACGGAGGACCAAGTTCCGGCAGCAGAAGACATCCTTCAACTTGATCACAATCTTCTTGCCCCAACTGAGATCGAAGCTTTCAAGATGATTGAGTTAGCTCGTATACAAAACAAATATCTCACACGTGAACATATTTTGTTGAAGGAGCATATCATCGCACTCAAGGGCATTATCCTCAAGCTGGAGGACCTCCTACACTCGATGTGCGACTATCCATCATCACCAACACCCTCTTCACCGACAAAGGAGATATAAACACATGGGTATGGGCACTCCCCTTGGCAACTGCCAAGCTTGGGGGAGTGCCCCGGTATCATATCACCATCACTTTTATCTTTACCATTTTTCTTAGTTCGATCCTTTTGATAATATCTTGATCTAGTAGAATAAAGTTTTACTATGATCTAGTTGTGAGTTTTGCTTTATGATCCCTCTATGTAATTGAGTCCATGAGCTTTATAATAAAATTAATGTTGAGTTAAGGGCTTGATTATTTTATTATGATCTTGAGGGAATTAAATAAAATAAAAGAGAAGAAATAAAAAGAAATAAAGAGATCAAATGGATCTTATGGAGAGTAATGAGCTCACATATAAAGAGTATGATGAATAAAAGTTGTTGAGAGTTGACAAGCATAGTTTTGGTCATTGTTGCAATTAATAGGAAGTAATAAAGAAAGAGAGGTTCACATATAAATATACTATCTTGGACATCTTTTATGATTGTGAGCACTCATTAAAGTATGATATGCTAAAGAGTTGATGTTGGACAAGGAAGACAATGTAATGGGTGATGTTTTCTTACATCTAAGATAAATTATATTGTCATGGATCATCCAACATGTTGAGCTTGCCTTTCCCTCTCATCCTAGCCAAGTTCTTTGCACCAAGTAGAGATACTACTTGTGCTTCCAAATATCCCTAAACCCAGTTTTGCCATGAGAGTCCACCATATCTACCTATGGATTGAGTAAGATCCTTCAAATAAGTTGTCATCGGTGCAAGCAATAAAAATTGCTCTCTAAATGTGTATGACTTATTAATGTGGAGAAAATAAGCTTTATATGATCTTGTGATGTGGAAGAAATAAAAGCGACGGACTGCATAATAAAGGTCCATATCACAAGTGGCAATATAAAGTGATGTTCTTTTGCATTAAGATTTTGTGCAACCAACCACAAAAATGCATGACAACCTCTGCTTCCCTCTGCGAAGGGCCTATCTTTTACTTTTATCTTCTACCTGACATAAGAGTCATGGTGATCTTCACCTTTCCTTTTTACATTTTATCCTTTGGCAAGCACAATGTGTTGGAAAGATCCTGATATATATAGCTAATTGGATGTGAGTATTCATGAACTATTATTGTTGACATTACCCTTGAGGTAAAACGTTGGGAGGAAAAACTATAAGCCCCTATCTTTCTCTGTGTCCGATTAAAACTTAATACCCATAAATATTGTGTGAGTGTTAGCAATTGTGAAAGACTAAAAGATGGTTGAGTATGTGGACTTGCTGAAAAGCTCTTATATTGACTCTTTACTATGTTATGATTAATTGCAATTGCCTCAATGACTGAGATTAGAGTTTGTTGGTTCTCAATGAAGTTTATGATTCATACTTGAAATTGTGATTGAATTGTTACTTTAGCATAAGTGATCATATGACAATATATATATACATTGCTGTTCTAAGATAATCATGATGCCCTCATGTCCGTATTTTATTTTTATCGACACCTCTATCTTTAAACATGTGTACATATTTTTCAATTTCGGCTTTCGCCTGAGGGCAAGCGAGGTCTAAGCTTGGGGGAGTTGATACGTCCATTTTTGCATCATGCTTTTATATCGATATTTATTAAATTATGGGTTGTTATTACACATTATGTCACAATACTTATACCTATTCTCTCTTATTTTACAAGGTTTACATGAAGAGGGAGAATGCCGGCAGCTGGGATTCTGGGTTGGAAAAGGAGCAAATATTAGAGATTTATTCTGCACAGCTCCAAAAGTCCTAAAACTTCATGGAAGTTATTTCCTGAATATATAAAAAATACTGAGCGCAAGAAGTACTAAAGGGGGGCCATCCACCAGCCACGAGGGTGGGGGGCGCGCCCTACCCCTTGGGCGCACCCCCTGCCTCGTGGGCCCTCTGGTGGCCCTCCGATGCCCATCTTCTGCTATATGAGGTCTTTCATCCGTGGAAAAATAATAAGCAAGCTTTGGAGAAGAAACTCCGCCGCCACGAGGTGGAACCTTGGTGGAACCAATATAGGGCTCCGGCGGAGCTGTTCTGCCGGGGAAACTTCCCTCCGAGAGGGGGAAATCATCACCATTGTCATCACCAACGATCCTCTCATCGGGAGGGGGTCAGTCTCCATCAACATATTCACCAGCACCATCTCATCTCAAACCCTAGTTCATATCTTGTATCCAATCTTTGTATCCAAACCTCAGATTGGTACCTGTGGGTTGCTTGTAGTGTTGATTACTCCTTGTAGTTGATGCTAGTTGGTTTACTTGGTGGAAGATCATATGTTCACATACATTATGCATATAATACCCCTCTGATTATGAACATGAATATGCTTTGTGAGTAGTTACGTTTGTTCCTGAGGACATGGGAGAAGTCTTGCTATAAGTAGTCATGTGAATTTAGTATTCGTTTGATATTTTGATGAGATGTATGTTGTCATCCCTCTAGTGGTGTCATGTGAACATCGACAGCATGACACTTCACCATTGTTTGGGCCTAGAGGGAGGTATTGGGAAGTAATAAGTAGATGATGGGATGCTAGAGTGACAGAAGCTTAAACCCTAGTTTATGTGTTGCTTCGTAAGGGGCTGATTTGGATCCATATGTTTCATGCTATGGTTAGGTTTACCTTAATACTTATGTTGTAGTTGTGGATGCTTGCAATAGGGGTTAATCATAAGTGGGATGCTTGTCCAAGTAAGGGCAGTACCCAAGCACCGGTCCACCCACATATCAAATTATCAAAGTACCGAACGCGAATCATATAAACATGATGAAAACTAGCTTGACGATAATTCCCATGTGTCCTCGGGAGCGCTTTCCTTCATATAAGAGTTTTTCCAGGCTTGTCCTTTGCTAAAAAAAGGATTGGGCCATCTTGCTGCACCTTATTTACTTCTATTACTTGCTACTCGTTACAAATTACCAAGTTACCGATAATTTCAGTGCTTGCAGGGAATACCTTACTGAAAACTGCTTATCATTTCCTTCTGCTCCTCATTGGGTTTGACACTCTTACTTATCGAAAAGGCTACGATAGATCCCCTACACATGTGGGTCATCAAACGGCAGGTAGATACCGCATATAGGAAGGTATAGTGGACTCATATGGAACAACTTTTGGGGTTTATGGGAGTGGATGCACAAGTAGTATTCCCACTTAGTACAGGTGAAGGCTAGAAAGAGACTGTGAAGCGAGCAGCTAGAGAGCGACAATAGTTATGAACATGCATTAAAATTAATCAACACTGAATGCAAGCATGAGTAGGATATAATTGACCATGAACGTAAATATCATGGAGGCTATGTTGATTTGTTTCAACTACATGCGTGAACATGTGCCAAGTCAAGCCACTCAAATCATTCAAAGGAGGATACCACCCTATCATACCATATCACAACCATTTTAATAGCATGTTGACACGCAAGGTAAACCATTATAAACTCCTAGCAATTTAAGCATGGCATGGGCAACTATAATCTCTAATTGTCGTTGCAAACATGTTTCATTCAGAATAGGTTGAATCAGGAACGATGAACTAATCATATTTACAAGAACAAGAGATGTCGAGTTCATACCAGCTTTTCTCATCTCAATTAGTTCATCATATATCGTCATTATTGCCTTTCACTTGCACGACCGGATGGTGTCGATAATAATAATATTGCGTGTGCATTGGACTATGCTGGAATCTACAAGCATTCAATACATGGGAGAAGACAAGGTAATATGGGCTCTTTGTTAGATCAACAATAATGCATATGAGAGCCACTCAACATTTTCATCATGGTCTTCTCCTCTCGACCCCCAAAGAAAAAGAAAAGAAACAAAACTATTTACACAGGAAAGCTCCCAACAAGCAAAAGAAGAATGAGAAATCTTTTTGGGGTTTCTTTTTAATTACTACTACTACAAGCATGGAAAGTAAACTAGATAAAAGCTACAACTAATTTTTTTTCTTAAGGTTTTTCAAACACACATGAATGATACAATGAAGAAGTATGAGCACCGACAACTGGCATGAGTGTGTGAACATGAATGTAATGTCGGTGAGAAATACATACTCCCCCAAGCTTAGGCTTTTGGCCTAAGTTGGTCTATGGCCACGGATCAAAACTGCCCTCTCCGGTGTATTGAGGAGGGTCTTCGGGGTGCCACTGGTTGGCGATCTCCTCCGGATCCCACTGATAAAAACATTGACGGTGAGGATCAGATAGTGGCTCCGGCTCTGGAGCTGATGTCAGGCTCTGGTATGCCTGAACGGCCTCCGGCAAAACAAGGTACGTGCCTGAAAATATGTTGATCAAAAAGGAGCAGGCAAGGTAATAGTCTCAAAGTGATTCTTATCAAACATCAGTCTATAGTTAAGCATCTTCTTCTTATTCTTAACAATAAAATCATGTGCTACCATGCTCTTATAATCTAGAAAAAAATATGAGGCAACAACTTTTCCTCTTTCTCATAATGCCTAATAGGTATTTTAAAGTGTGCAGCAAGGCGCGAGGCGAAGATGCCTCCTAAGACGGGACCATTTGTACGGTTCAAATTTAACCGTTTAGCAACAATAGCGCCTAAACTGAAAGTGGTATCACGAGACAAAGTGTGGTGCAAAATAACAATATCAGGGGCACTAAGATTTCCACAGTTCCCGCGACCAATTAAGCATCTACTAGCAAATATTGCAAAGTAACGTAGAACAGGAAAATGTATGCTAGTGATTCTTGCATCGGAAACTTTCCTCGTCTCCCCTACAGCAATCATATCAATAAATCCCTCCACATTATTACGATGTGGTTCCTCTATGCTGCCCTCAAAGGGTATCCTACAAACCCGGCAAAAATCATAAAGTGACATCTCCTTATGCTCATCATATAAATAAAATTCCACCGAAGGTGGTGATCTCCTAGGATGGAAATGAAAATTTTGCACAAAAATATTGGTGAGTAAGAGATATTGTTCACGCTGGTCGTGGAGGAAGCCGGTGAGGCCTGCATTCTCAGCCAAATAATATAAATCTTCATAAATCTCGGCTTCTCTCAAGAACTCATCACAAGGCCATTCGCACGGCGAACCTCCGCAGTATGATGGAGATTATACTTGGGCTTCTTATTTTCTTCACTTTGCTTATCCTTAGAGCTTCGGCTCGATGAGCCCTCAAGAATCTCTTCATCTTTTTCTGAAAATTTCTGAAATTTTTAGTAACTTAAAATAAAAGTGAACCAAACTCAACAAAATTGATAGCAACTACTCCTACAAGTGCCTAGAGGTTATATCATGCATTAAAACTACCTTTCACCACATAAATTTGACATGCAAGCTCAAGAACATGGTCACCTAAGCAGTAAAAATTTGCAATAAATAAAGCACTAGAACAAAAACTACTTGGACCATTGGAGGAGTCACATACCGAAGAACAATCCCCCAAAGAAGTTTTGTGAATGGAGCTTTGAGCAAGGAGATCGAAAATGGCACCAAGATGACCTAGAACTCGGGTTTGAGCTGGTGGATGATTTTTTTCGAGGAATACGAAGTGTGTGGGTGCAAGAATAAGTGGAGGGGACCCACATGTGGTCCACGAGGCAGGGGGCGCGCCCTCCAACCTCATGGGCACATGGTGGGTCCCCCTGGTGTGTTCTCAGTGCCAATAATTCTTAAATATTCTGGAAAAAATCACATTTCATTTTCAGGGCAATTGGAGAACTTTTATTTTCGGGGTATTTTTTATTGCAAGGATAATTCAGAAAACAGACAAAAAATACTATTTTTACTTTATTTAAGATATAGAAAGTTGTGCTTTCTAACTTCATCCATCTCATGCTCATCAAAAGGAATCCACTAACAAGGTTGATCAAGTCTTGTTAACAAACTCATTCTGAATCGCATGGAAGCGGAGAAATTTCGAATAACACTAGGTTACCTCAACGGGGATATGCACATCCCCAACAATAAGAGTATCATACTTCTTCTTGACAGTAGGAAGAGGAAATTCAAAACCTCCAATAGTGATTGTTGGAATTTTTCCAATAGAATTGATACTGTGGAGTTGAGGTTGTTTCCTCGGAAAGTGTACCATATGCTCATTACCATTAACATGAAAAGTGACATTGCCTTTGTTGCAATCAATAATAGCCCCTGCAGTATTCAAAAAGGGTCTACCAAGGATAATCGACATACTATCGTCTTCGGGAATATCAAGAATAACAAAGTCCGTTAAAATAGTAACGTTTGCAACCACAATAGGCACATCCTCACAAATAACGACAGGTATAGTAGTTGATTTATCAGCCATTTGAAAAGATATTTCAGTAGGTGTCAACTTATTCAAATCAAGTCTACAATATAAAGAGAGAGGCATAACACTAACACCGGCTTCAAGATCACATAAAGCAGTTTTAACATAGTTCCTTTTAATGGAGCATGGTATAGTTGGTACTCCTAGATCTCCAAGTTTCTTTGGTATTCCACCCTTAAAAGTGTAATTAGCAAGCATGGTGGAAATATCATCTGCCAGTATCTTTATTTTATTAACGATATCCTTCATGTACTTAGCATAAGGATTCATTTTAAGCATATCAGGCAAACGTATACGCAAAAAGGTAGGTCTAATCATTTCAACAAAGCACTCAAAATCCTCATCATCCTTTTTCTTGGATGGTTTAGGAGGAAAAGGCATGGGTTTCTGAACCCATGGTTCTCTTTCCTTACCGTGCTTCCTAGCAACAAAGTCTCTCTTATCATAACATTGATTCTTTGATTGTGGGTTATCAAGATCAACATCAGGTTCAATCTCTACGTCATTATCATTGCTAGGTTGAGCATCAACATGAACATCATCATTAACATTATCACTAGGGTCATGTTCATTACCAGACTGTGTTTCAGCATCAGAAATAGAAATATCATTGGGATTCTCATGTGTGTCAACAACAGGTTCACTAGAAGCATGCAAAGTCCTATCATTTTTCTTCTTCTTCTTAGAAGAACTAGGTGAATCAACATTAGTTCTCCGAGAATCTTGCTCAATTCTCTTAGGATGGCCCTCAGGATGCAAAGGTTCCTGAGTCATTTTACCCCCTCTAGTCATAACTCTAACAACATTATAATTTTTCTTATTTTTTAATTCATTGAGAAAATCATTCTGAGCCTTAAGTACTTGTTCTACTTGAGTGGTAACCATAGAAGCATGTTTACTAATAAGTTTGAGTTCATGTTTTACTCTAGACATATAATCACTCAAGTGTTCAATCATATAAGCATTACGTTTCAATTGTCCACCAACATAAGCATTGAAGTTTTCTTGTTTAATAATAAAATTATCAAACTCATCTAAGCATTGGCTAGCAGACTTATAACGAGGAATATCACCTTCATCAAACCTATAGAGGGAATTTACCTTCACTACATGTGTAGGGTTATCAAGACCATGTATTTCTTCAATAGGTGGTAAGTTCTTAACATCTTCAGCTTTAATACCTTTTTCTTTCATAGATTTCTTTGCCTCTTGCATATCTTCAAGACTGAGAAATAGAATACCTCTTTTCTTTGGAGTTGTCTTAGGAGTTGGTTCAGGAAGTGTCTAATCATTTTCATTACTCAACGTATTATTCAATAGCAATTCAACTTGATCAACAGTTCTTTCCCTGAAAACACAACCAACACAACTATACAGGTGGTCTTTGGAAGCATCGATTAGTCCATTATAAAAGATATCAAGTATCTCATTTTTCTTGAGAAGATGATCAGGCAAAGAATTAAGTAATCGGAGAAGCCTCCCCAAGCTTGTGGGAGACTCTCTTCTTCAGTTTGCACAAAATTATATATTTCCCTTAAAGCAGCTTGTTTCTTATGAGCGGGGAAATATTTAGCAAAGAAGTAATAAATCATATCCTGGGGACTACACACACAACCAGGATCAAGAGAATTAAACCATGTTTTAGGATCACCCTTTAATGAGAACGAAAACAACTTAAGGATAAAGTAATAGCGAGTTTTCTCATCATGAGTAAACAGGGTGGCTATATCATTTAATTTAGTAAGATGTGCCACAATAGTTTCAGATTCATAGCCATAAAAGGTTCAAATTCAACCAAAGTAATTAACTCAGGATCGTCAGAGAATTCATAATCCTTATCAGTAATAAAGATAGGCAAAGTAGCAAAAGCAGGGTCATATTTCATTATAGCATTCAAAGATTTTTCTTTCAGCTTAGCTAATAATTTCTTAAGATCATATCTATCATTGCAAGCAAGAAAGTCTCTAGCAGGTTCTTCATCCATAACAAAGCCCTCAAGCACAATAGGAAATTCATATCTAGGGGGAGAATCTTCATCGTCACTTTCATCAATATTATCAGTTTCAATAATTTCATTCTCTCTAACCCTAGCAAGTTGTTCATCAAGAAATTCACCTAGTGGCATAGTATTATCAAGCATAGAAGTAGTTTCATCATAAGTATCATGCAAAGCAGAAGTGGCATCATCAATAACATGCGACATATCAGAATGAATAGGAGGTGTAGGTGTCGCAAGTTTACTCAAAACAGAAGGTGAATCAAGTGCAGAGCTAGATGGCAGTTCCTTACCTCCCCTTGTAGTTGAGGGAAAATCTTGGTTCGTTTATCTTTCAAGTTCTTCATAGTGATCATCAGATATAAATCCCAAGTGACTCAAAGAATAGAGCTATGCTCCCCGGAGACGGCGCCAGAAAATAGTATTGATAACCCACAAATATAGGGGATCGCAACAGTTTTCGAGGGTAGAGTATTCAACCCAAATTTATTGATTTGACACAAGGGGAGCCAAAGAATATTCTCAAGTATTAGCAGCTGAGTTGTCAATTCAACCACACCTGGAAACTTAATATCTACAGCAAAGTATTTAGTAGCAAAATAATAAGATAGTAGTGGTAACGGTGGCAAAAGTAACGGTAGCAGTTTTGGTTTTGTAGTAATTGTAACAGTGGCAACGGAAAAGTAATAAGGGGAGATCAATATATGAAAAGCTCGTAGGCAATGGACCAGTGATGGATAATTATGTCGAATGCGATTCCTCATTCAATGGTTATAACATAGGGTGACATAGAACTAGCTCCAGTTCATCAATGTAATGTAGGCATGTATTCCGAATATAGTCATATGTGCTTATGGAAAAGAACTTGCATGACATCTTTTGTCCTACCCTCCCATGGCAGTGGCGTCCTATTGGAAAGTAAGGGATATTAAGGCCTCCTTTTAATAGAGTACCAGACCAAATCATGAACACTTAGTGAATACATGAACTCCTCAAACTACGGTCATCACCGGTAAGTATCCCGATTATTGTCATTTTGGGGTTAATGGATCATAACACATAATAGGTGACTATAGACTTGCAAGATAGGATCAAGAACTCACATATATTCATGAAAACATAATAGGTTCATATCTGAAATCATGGCGCTCGAGCCCTAGTGACAAGCATTAAGCATAGCAATGTCATAGCAACATCAATCTCAGAACATAATGGATACTAGGGATCAGACCCTGACAGAACTAACTCGATTCCATGATAATTATCATCCAACCCATCACCGTCCAGCAAGCCTACAATGGAATTACTTACGCACAGCGGTGAGCATCATGAAATTGGTGATGGATGAAGGTTGATGATGACGATGGCGACAGATTCCCCTCTCTGGAGCCCCGAACGGACTCCAGATCAGCCCTCTCGAGAGAGATTAGGGCTTGGCGGAGGCTCCGTATCGTAAAACACGATGAAACCTTCTCTCGGATTTTTTTCTCCCCGAACATGAATATATGGAGTTGGAGTTGAGGTCGGTGGAGCACCAGGGGCCCAGGAGGCAGGGGGGCGCGGCCCCCACCCTCGTGGACAGGGTGTGGGCCCCCTGGCATTGGTTCTTTCACCAGTATTTTTATATATTTCAAAAATATTCTCCGTTGATTTTTAGGTCATTCCAAGAACTTTTATTTCCGCACAAAAATAACACCATGGCAATTTTGCTGAAAACAGCGTCAGTCCGGGTTAGTTCCATTCAAATCATGCAAGTTAGAGTCAAAAACAAGGGCAAAAGTGTTTGGAAAAGTAGATACGTTGGAGACGTATCAGATGCCCTCCGGATACGTGCCCTTCTCCTGAGACCTCGGGATCCAGGTGATGCAGCCGAAGATGGCGCCCCTGACTGGATGCGAGGTAGAAGTAGTGGCGGAAGAGCGCCGTGCTAGGGAGCACTCCGGCGAAGCCCTCGTAGAGATGAGCGAAGAAGGCCATGCACGCCACGGCATTCGGCGTAAGATCCAGAAGATGGAAGCCGTAGGTGTGCATGACATCATTGAAGAAATCCGAAAAAGGAGGGCCGAGCCCGCAAGAGAAGTATTCAACGAAGAAGGGGTACCGACTTGGGCCGGCCTCAGCAAAATCTGCAGGGACGATGCTTGTGCACTACAAAAAAAGACACATTTGTGACATTTTGGGCCAAACGAATTTTCTTCTATCATACTTATGACACTTCTATGATGATAATTGTGACAAAACCCGGTTTCATCATAGATGTGGTGGGCTCCTACTTCTATGACGAAAAGTCATGACAGAAAATGAGCTTTTTGTCCTGGGCGGGCCGGAGACGCGGCTGCATGACATTCTTTGGGCCGTCCATGATGGAAAAAACCATGGTAGAAGCGAGGGCGAGGAAAATATCAGGGTGTTCCCGGTTACGGTGGGTGGTCGGGGCCGAGCGATGCGCGTTTCTCTCGTACATGCATGAGTGTGGGTGCGAGGCGTTGGGCTCTAACTGAACCCGAGCGAGGCATTGGGCTCTAACTGAACCCGAGCGATTGCAATGCAGGCTACGCATTACTGAACCTAAGCGATCGATCGATGGCTGTTAACTGAACCCGATCGAGCGATTCCTTCGCTACTGCTGCTAACTGAAGCCGATCGAGGTTGCCTTTGGATGAACAGTGAGCATTGTAGGGGGTGGATGAACAGTTCCCGGTGGGGGTGGATGAATAGGACCCCGTGGTGTTGCCTCTGGATGAACAGGACCACGATTGATCGAGCCGGTTGGGGCTAGATGAACAGTGCCCCGTGGAGGGCAGGATAAGCAGGACCACCCCGTGGAGGGCAGGATGAACAGTAGACGGTGGAGGGTTGGATGAACAGTAGCCTGTGGAGGGGTGGTTGAATAGGAGCCCATGAAGAGAGCTGGTTGAAGAGTAGCCGGTGGAGTAGCACGCGGTGGAGGCTGGATGAACAGGAGCCCGTGGATGAACAGTCGCGAGTGGAGGCTGGAGGAGGTCGACGGTGGATGAACAGTAGCCCGTGGAGGCTGGAGGGGGTCGATGGTGGAGATGAACAGTATCACGTGGAGTCCCATTTTGCGGTACGCCACACCCCTCCCGATGAACAAGACCCCCGTTTCAACCGTAGCGCTCCAACACAAGTCTGTTTCCTTCGTTTTCTGGTATGCCACACCCCTCCCGATCAACAGGACCCCTGTTTTGACCGTAGGAGGTCCATTTCCTCCTTTTTGCGGTACGCTAGACCCCTCCCGATGAACAGGATCCTGTTTCGAATGTGGCCAGTCGAACACAAGGCCGTTTCCTCCATTCTGTGGTACGCCAAGCCTCGTTTCCATCGGCTGTTCCGTCCAAGCCCTCCCGATGAACACGACGACGCATTCCGTTCCGACCCAGCTGGTTGGCTCCCCATGAAGACGACGACGACGACGCTGTTTCTCCGTTCCGACCTAGCCATGTACACGAGCCCTAGCCGTACGTATGCGTGAGTAGGCGTTCGAGACCCTGCCGTATGTACGTACGTGGCCGTATTTTCTTTCTTGTACACTGGCCGTTGTACGTACGTGTACATGCTACGTGCATGCATCTACTACGACACGTGCGCGCCTCTACATCGACTAGTATGTACGTACACGTTCACGACCAGAATAACAAAGCTACATACGCTTTGACCAGGTGGGTCCTGACTGTCAGGCACTTCCTTGCGTGCGAAGATGTAGCTGGTGGGTCCCAGCAGTCAGGGGGAAACATTTTTTTTGTGAAATACGGTGGCCCGTCCAGTGGGTACCCGCTGTCAGGTGGAGGAATAATTATTTTGCGCGTAATAAGGAGGCACTTCCTTGCTGCGGCCGTGGACCCAGCTGTCAGCCTCTCCACATACAGTCCATGTCCGATGGAAGCCGTTCCTTGACCACGTTGACCACGCCGCGCCGAGAGCACCAGGGCGGTGGACGACGGCAAGGCCTAGGAAGGGGACGACGCGGAGCCGGGGAAGACGCTGCAGTGGAAGCCCTCATGGAGAGGAGTATGAGGGTTCACTGGTTCGACTGCGGTGTGAGGCTGCCGTCGCCGCAGGGCCTAGCCAACAGTGGAAATAGTAGGGGGCGGTGAGGCCTCCGCGGCAGCACAGCCAGCCACAGGAGGCAGGAGCATGCGGCACGACCGGCGCTACTTTGGGCGGATGGAGCAGCAAGACCAGAGGTTGAAGAGGCACTACGGCCGTTGGATGGACATCGTACGGTCACTGGAGCTAGATCGTTCATATTGACTAAGTTGACAAAGCACTCCGTCCCCGTCAACTTAGTAGGCCCACAAGTCAGCCTCCCACCAAGGTGGGTCCCAACCAGCAGGGGGAGTATTCATTTTTTGTGCGTAATAATGAGGCACTTCCGGTGGGTCCGAGCTGACAGCGGGGGGAATGTTTTTTTCGTGCAATACGGTGGCTCGTCCGGTGGGTCCTAGCAGTTAGGGGGCAAATGTTTTTTCGCGAAATATGGTGGCCCGTCAGGTGGGTCCCTGCTATCAGGTGGAGGAATCATTATTTTCCCCGTAATAAGGAGGAACTTCCTTACTGCCGTCGTGGACCCAACTATCAGCCTCTCCATGTACAGTCCACATCCAATGGAAGCCGTTCCTTGACCATGTTAACCATGCCGCGCCGAGACCACCAGGGCGGTGGACGACGGCAAGGCCTGGGAAGGGGACAACATGGAGCCGGGGAAGACGCGACAGTGGAAGCCCGCGCGGAGAGGAGTACGAGGGTTCACTGGTTCGGCTGCGGTGTGAGGCTTCCATCGCCGCGGAATAACATGGGGTGTGGGTGAGTAGAGGGATGGCCTAGCCAGCAGTGGGAGTAGTAGGGGCGGTGAGGCCTCTACGGCATCACAGCCGGCCATGGGAGGCAGGAGCACGCAGCACGACCGGCGCTACTTTGGGCGGCTGGAGCAAGAAGACCAGAGGTTTAAGAAGCACTACGGCCGTTGGATGGACATCGTACGGTCACTGCAGCTAGAATCGTTCATATTGACTAAGTTGACAAAGCCCTTGGTACGCGTCAACTTAGTAGGCCCACAGGTCAGCTTCCGTAACGATGCGCCCTAGATGTCAGGGGGAGGAATCATTTTTTGGGCGGGTGAAGCTAGAATATCCGAGATTCAAGAAGAAGCACGACATCCGTTGGATGGACATCCAACGGCCACTGCTGCTAGAACCGTGTGTTGACTATAATAAGTTCACAAAGCCTTGCATACACGCAACTTCTTTTTTTAGGGGACGCATCAACTTAGTAGGCCCACAAGTGTGTGGGAGAGAACTTATAGCCCATTTGCGATTTCTAAGAATGTACATCCCATTTTTGAATTCTAATGGAATTTACTATAGCCCATTTACAGTTTGTTAAAAGTACAACCCATTTTCTAGCTAGGACAACGATTAGTAATTTCAACCAACCGTTCAAGACAAAACTCAATAAAATTTCCCACATTTTAATGGGGTCCAAAGTATTTTTATCCCAAAATTCCTAGTCAGATTAAATATAAATTTGTATTACATAAAAATCTAATGAAACTTTGCGTGCGCAACAATTAAAAATTAAGATTTTCAAAATCCATAAATAATATTTTATAAACTAATTCCGTGCTTGGTGCATTTTTTTATAGTTACTGCCCAGTTTTTATGATTACATCCCATTTATTATTTTTAAAGCTCATTTTCCTGTTAAGCCTAATGCATCCCTCCTAGGAAAGATTTGCATACCAGCGGGGCGGAGAATAACAAGTTGACCTTGCCTGGGTATTCCTCAAAAAAACGTGTAGCTCGGCTAGCCATTTTCGTCTTGAAAAAAAATTAATATTTGGTCTGGATATTAGTCCTAGGCTAGATGGGCCACAACACGCCCAGTTAATACACTGCTCTCCTCTGAACAACAACCAAAACATCGCCAAGAAAAACTCTGCAGTGCTCACGCCTCAAATACACAAATACTGCTCGAGCTGCTTGTTCCCAGCTGTCGGCCGCACCTTGTGCAATTCTCTCGTTTATTGACTACATAGGTTGTCAATGGTGTGGGACCGTGATGTCAGGAAACCAGGAGGAAGCAAAAAAATATAGTTGTACATAATAAGGAGGAACTTGCGTACGTACGGCTATGGCCCTAGTGGATCCCTACTATCAACCAGTGAAAATAAAGTCATCTCCTGAATCCTCATTTTCATTGACCATGTTAACAATGCTCGGCGCCACAGCGAGCGAAACAACTCAAAGGATGACGGAGAGGGCCTCGCGGGCCCTACGGATGGTCTGATACACCGCCCACTGCTCATTCGGGAAGCCAGGATCATCAGACACCTATGAGCACCTTCGAGAGACTGACACGGCATGAAACAGTAAGGCCGCGCTTGGGAGCTCTGGTTTATTTCACAATTGTATTAAGATACAAGTGTAATTTACTCGTCATCGGAAACAACGCGTAAAATATGGCGTAATGAAACCGAGGGCCCGAGGTCCGTAAGTAAAACCGGCGGGTTACGCGTGTAATTTAAGAGACCGGTGTATATTTTACTAGTCGAAATCGACCAACCAAGCGCTTCGCCCGAGATCATCTGCTTTTATTTACAAGCGTCAGTTTTACAAGCGGTTTTGGTTGGAAAATGATGATCCAATCACGGCCTAAGATGATGAGTTGGCCGGAAGATCATATGGTTTCACGTCTAACCTACCTGACTTGTCGTATAGGCTATGAATGAAACATAAGATGATGAACTTATTAAGCACGGAAACAACAGAAGAGGATGATCTTCCTAACAAGCAAATCACTGGCATTAGATCGACATGTGAAACAATACGAAGCATTATTCTTAGGAGGCACGGTGAACAGCTCATGATGCCGCATGCCACAACATTCCAAGCTCAACTTTGCAATCAAACACAAGGCCTAGCATTACATAGACAATATTCAGAACAAACTCTTAAAATATATTACATAAGTCAACATTCATGTGACTATGCCTCTCAGCAGAGTAATATTTACTTCTGAACTGAAGACAGGGATAGGAAAAAACGATCGACGTTGCTCACAGCAAAGGGCGTCCCACTCAAAAATATCAAATGCATGTCTTCTGGCTAACATCAATCAGCAAAAATTGACAAGGTTTTCCAATTCCAATATATTAAACTAATGTCAACTTTGACTAGCTTTTCCCATTCAAAATATGTAATGCCTATGATTGTGGAACGGGCAGGGTTTGTCATCAGTTTGTCATCTGATAGTCCGTTGGCTCAAGGTGACGACGAATGATTAGAGAACCATTCGATGTATTGTTCATGATGAAGTATTATTATGGAGGACACGAACCATCTGAACATTTTGTGCAGTTCCACTAAAATCAAGCTGAGCATCCCTATGGATTTCGTATTTATATGCTGCCAGAAAACAAAGACACATCAGCACACACATGAATATTGGCCCAGTGTCAACCCACCAATCGGTGGACTAACAAACTGAAAGTACGATAAACAGATTACCATACCCACATGCCCCATCATTGTTGCTTAGAGTGACATTGAAAGACTTGGAGTCTTGTCCTGGCTTCTTGGTACTTGCTTGGGCACTTGTTTGCCCAGTGTTCCTCCGAACCACAAGTAAAGCAGCCATCTCTGCAGACTAGTCATGTCACCAGCGTCTACTAATACTCTGTAAATCTTCTCGATCATTCCTTGTGTAATGTAGCGCAAACAGTGACTGCTTCTTCCTGCAAAGTGGTAAGACCAACTGGACCCACTAATGCAGCATTTTGCCTTAGACACATTGGCTCCTTTTGTACAGTTCAACTAAAATCAAAGTCGGAATAAAACCGAGCTTTAAATTGGATATCCCTGTAAGCAACAAAAGGTATAAGGAAAACAATTACTGAGAAATAACGGTTGATGACTTGTACTCCCAGAAGAAAAACATCTACTAATCTACCTTATCTTAATGGGAAACAAAGCAGGAGAGTAGCAATTCTCAATCAGTGTGATTCATTCATATTAACTGAGACATTATCTTAACAATGCCTTGTTTCAACATTTAGATACATTATAACTGAGCACTTTTCCAGCTCTCTCATGCTATCAACAATTTTGACCTTTGGATCTCGCTGTTCGGACATCTCTGGCCGTTCGATCAACTCAACTTATGAACTGGGCCACTCGTCCTTGAGGGCAGCTACTCCGAGAGAAAAATCTGAAGTCTGTGGTTAACTGGGCCTCCACCCCTTACGCATTGCCGGCTTCCAGCCCATTCTCGCAGCGCCTCATCCCCTTCCCCGACATCGTCACCACCGCCGCCGCCGCTGAAGGGATCTCAGGCAGCGGCGCCCGTCCCTCCTCTTGCTCGCTCTGCACCTAGCTAGGCGATTGCGCAACCCTCTCCTCCTTTGTCCCTCCTTTTTTTTACCTCCGGCTCCTTGTGCTACCTCCCCATGGCGCCTCCCTGTCCCGTTGTTCCATGAAGGTCGAAGGTGTGACAAAGATGAGAGGATGAGCACGGGAGGATGGGAAGACGAGTCGTGCTGGAGCAAGGCGGGACTTCCCAGCCGCCAATGTATTCCTCCCCGCCATGCATGCGTTCCTGCCCTTATGACCTCAGCAGGCACCATCAAGGGTGGATGGGTGCTCATCTCCAAGTCATGACCACTGGTGATGTCCTCTCCTCCAATGGAAGTTGATGTCAAATCCCCTCCTGGAAGGTGACAATCTACTCATGCAGATTTGCTTCTCCGGGTATTTCACTTAACCCCTACAAATATTTCATGGAATCCATGAGTTCTCTTCTGTACTGATTGAGCCAATTGCAGGTAAAAACATTATGTGATGGGGAAAATGAGATATTAGGGAGGAAGCTAATGTTCAGGTATGGTAGATCATTCTCATAATTTTTGAAGTGGCGTCTATTAATAGGTAATAGGGTGTTACAAAATATAATGGTATGATCTATTCGGTTGTAGACTTGTAGTAACATCATGCCAGTATACTCTTAGGCGTGTTCTGCACTGTTCACTTTGCTCAAATTTTTTAATGGAATCTTTTTGTTTTGTTAATAGTGTGGAATGAACCTACTAGAAAAAGTTAGGAATAATGTCATCATGATCATTTTTCGGTGCTGCGTACATGAAATACCTTCTCCAAGTTTTAATTTATGAAGCGGACTAGGACCTTTGCTCCAAGCACCTGTGGAAGATACTAGCCGAGCTGCGAACTGGTGAGCCACGGGCAAAAGAAAATACTGTCGATGCAGTCACAGGTTGTGCGTGGATAGGCAAGCTGGTTGAGCCGATGTGGGCGATGTGTTCACACGGGCATCCGTCATCCGGTCGAGGAGAGAGCCTATGTGGTAAAGCTGCTTCGGGCCTTCTGGGCCGCACGCCGATGCAGGTCTAGGCGAAGCGGCGTTTGCTGTTAGGTGAAGTAGATCAATGAGAGAAAGTCATTGGGTTTTGAAGAAAGCAATCAACAGTGAGTTCCTCGAGGCATTCATGGCAGATGATATGCCAGTTGTTGGCAACACTAATGGAGATATGTGTTTCAATTTTCCCAACTTGTTGGTGCTTCATTACATGCGTCTATATGCATGTTGTCTCGCCTGGTGCTCTCCTGGTCCATCACCCATCTTACTCTGGAGCAAACCATCAAATGGTATGGTTTTCAGCTAATGTTTCCCCCTATCAACATCTTTACCCTTCCTTGTGATTTTTCTGTCATGCAATTTTTATCATGTGCTCGTTTGGTGATGCTTTGATTGTGTAAACTACTTTAGTTTTTGCATGGCTAGATTTTTAGACAGATATACATATTTGTCGATTATTGCAATCAGGTGTTTGACAAATGGGTATAATCTGCAACCGAATCCAAATTCCTGGTAGCTAATAATAAATAGCAAGCATCATATTTGTTGCCATGGGATAGAAACATCATACGACAAAATCATCACACAAGCTTCCTAGAAGTGTGCTTTGTAAAATAAAATTATTTCATATTCTTCGGCAGGGATCTACTCTCTGTGTTCCTGACCTCGTGTTTTTCTTCTTTAGCTCATTAGTAATTCTCCAAGAAAACACATGCACATAACTGTATATTTTATGGATTATTTAGAGCAGTGTCATTTCAATTAATGTTCTGTTAGTCGTTGCATTTAAATATTTTTTGATCTAAGTCCTTTCCCAAGTTATTTCTCCCTCGCAACATTGTTGAGAGCAATGAAGAGGGCGTGACCGAGTTCGTGCCAGATGACCATGTCCTGCCAGTGTTCATTGGCCAGTGCAAGGAATGTGCTCACTATAATTTTTGTGACCTCTACAGGATCAATGTTGACCGGGGCATGCTGATAGGTGCTGAGCCATCACACTTCACCATCAGCTGGAAACTGAGGTTCATCTTCGTCCGGACCTCTAACTTCAATGATTGTTCCGATGCCGTTATTTCCCAATGAAACACCATACTTAGATTTAGAAGGCCTCGCAAAAACGGCAAAGGGTTTGAGGGTGACGATTTTTAGCCTTGGATTTGTAAGCCTTGCTTTAAGTGAAACATGATATTTTATCTAGCACAATATACTATTGAGGTTCATGAGAATTATTCCCTATAGACGTCAGTCATTGTTGTATGTTCTTTTCACATGATCAGGCTATGGAAGGGGCCAGGATGGATAGGGGATCAAGTATTATCAATGAGGACTTGAACCCTACAAAATAAGAACAAGTTACAGTCTATTGCTATCTTCAGAAAAAAAATACATTTTCATAATTGTTTACGGACACATACTGAACTTTTGTGAAAAAGCCAGCTAAGAAATTTTGCTGCACCGACTTTGTAAACCCAAAGGATCACACCAAGCAGTGCATGAGGTATGTTATGTTCTCTGCCTGAGCATACATTTATCTCTTAATTTGTTCACGGGATGCCATATTGTATCAAATGCTTGCAATTGAGTTATGCCCCTGGTGCTTGTTGAGATGGCAAACATTGGAGTCAACAGAGTCGTGGATTGCACTTGCCACGTCGATGCCATGATATTTGCCTTTGAATGCTTTCATGATGTATGTTCTCGATACACTTGTAGTTTGAGCATTCTGAGCATTGATGTGTTTTCTGCTTTGAGCTCAGTCATAAAGTCTAAATGCAGGGGTGGGGCATGGTTAGGCTGGTGGGTGTCCCACACAAGGAGGTGGCATTCAATACCCACCTGATGAACTTCCTAAGTGGCAAGACCTTGAAAGGTGCCTTCTTTGGGAACTACAAGCCACACACCAACCTCCTAGATGTTGTCAAGATTTACACGAGGAAGGAGCTGGAGCTGGAGAAGTTCATCACGCACGACGGACCTTTCTAACATATCAAATTGTGTTCATCATTCTAAAGAGGAGGTACTGCTGCTTCACGAGGTTGGATGATTAGATTGAGCTTCTTCAGTCATGTCCCTTGCTACTTTTAGATTTGGTGCTTGAGAAACATAAGAAAAATGCTTATAAGATCTTCCCTCGGGTAATAATATAATAGTTGTGAGACACCATGTGTTGAGCTCTCTTTTGTCACAAAGAACAAACACTGTTTTGTGTTGTCGTATAGTTTGGTCTTAATTTTAAGTGTGTCTACAACACTTGCCAGCAGCCAGCAGTCTTTAGTTACTTTGTACCTGAATGTTTTGCACAGTAATGGTCTACAGTTTCTCTGTTTTTCTTTTGCACATCAGCTTCTCTATTAATGTCGATGTTTTCCTTTTTTTAAACTGAATCTCAGTGTCTCCATTGCACATTGCAAATCAGTTCTGATATTCTGTCATCTTTATGTTTGTAGTTAGCCATTCTTTTACTCACCAGTTGTAAAAATAATTGATATTTCAAGTCCAAATTCTATGGGCAAAGTGGTGATCGTAAAAAAAACATCATCTAGCGAGCCAAGTGGAGTGTCCACTGTAGGCCTAAAGTCCAAGAGGATCTTGACATGCATGATCTTGAGAGAAAAATCCTAGCCTCGCAACATTGTTGAGAGCAATGAAGAGGGCGTGACCGAGTTCGTGCCAGATGACCATGTCCTGCCAGTGTTCATTGGCCAGTGCAAGGAATGTGCTCACTATAATTTTTGTGACCTCTACAGGATCAATGTTGACCGGGGCATGCTGATAGGTGCTGAGCCATCACACTTCACCATCAGCTGGAAACTGAGGTTCATCTTTGTCCGGACCTCTAACTTCAATGATTGTTCCGATGCCGTTATTTCCCAATGAAACACCATACTTAGATTTAGAAGGCCTCGCAAAAACGGCAAAGGGTTTGAGGGTGGCGATTTTTAGCCTTGGATTTGTAAGCCTTGCTTTAAGTGAAACATGATATTTTATCTAGCACAATATACTATTGGAGGTTCATGAGAATTATTCCCTATAGACGTCAGTCATTGTTGTATGTTCTTTTCACATGATCAGGCTATGGAAGGGGCCAGGATGGATAGGGGATCAAGTATTATCAATGAGGACTTGAACCCTACAAAATAAGAACAAGTTACAGTCTATTGCTATCTTCAGAAAAAAAAATACATTTTCATAATTGTTTACGGACACATACTGAACTTTTGTGAAAAAGCCAGCTAAGAAATTTTGCTGCACCGACTTTGTAAACCCAAAGGATCACACCAAGCAGTGCATGAGGTATGTTATGTTCTCTGCCTGAGCATACATTTATCTCTTAATTTGTTCACGGGATGCCATATTGTATCAAATGCTTGCAATTGAGTTATGCCCCTGGTGCTTGTTGAGATGGCAAACATTGGAGTCAACAGAGTCGTGGATTGCACTTGCCACGTCGATGCCATGATATTTGCCTTTGAATGCTTTCATGATGTATGTTCTCGATACACTTGTAGTTTGAGCATTCTGAGCATTGATGTGTTTTCTGCTTTGAGCTCAGTCATAAAGTCTAAATGCAGGGGTGGGGCATGGTTAGGCTGGTGGGTGTCCCACACAAGGAGGTGGCATTCAATACCCACCTGATGAACTTCCTAAGTGGCAAGACCTTGAAAGGTGCCTTCTTTGGGAACTACAAGCCACACACCAACCTCCTAGATGTTGTCAAGATTTACACGAGGAAGGAGCTGGAGCTGGAGAAGTTCATCACGCACGACGGACCTTTCTAACATATCAAATTGTGTTCATCATTCTAAAGAGGAGGTACTGCTGCTTCACGAGGTTGGATGATTAGATTGAGCTTCTTCAGTCATGTCCCTTGCTACTTTTAGATTTGGTGCTTGAGAAACATAAGAAAAATGCTTATAAGATCTTCCCTCGGGTAATAATATAATAGTTGTGAGACACCATGTGTTGAGCTCTCTTTTGTCACAAAGAACAAACACTGTTTTGTGTTGTCGTATAGTTTGGTCTTAATTTTAAGTATGTCTACAACACTTGCCAGCAGCCAGCAGTCTTTAGTTACTTTGTACCTGAATGTTTTGCACAGTAATGGTCTACAGTTTCTCTGTTTTTCTTTTGCACATCAGCTTCTCTATTAATGTCGATGTTTTCCTTTTTTTAAACTGAATCTCAGTGTCTCCATTGCACATTGCAAATCAGTTCTGATATTCTGTCATCTTTATGTTTGTAGTTAGCCATTCTTTTACTCACCAGTTGTAAAAATAATTGATATTTCAAGTCCAAATTCTATGGGCAAAGTGGTGATCGTAAAAAAAACATTATCTAGCGAGCCAAGTGGAGTGTCCACTGTAGGCCTAAAGTCCAAGAGGATCTTGACATGCATGATCTTGAGAGAAAAATCCTAGCCTCGCAACATTGTTGAGAGCAATGAAGAGGGCGTGACCGAGTTCGTGCCAGATGACCATGTCCTGCCAGTGTTCATTGGCCAGTGCAAGGAATGTGCTCACTATAATTTTTGTGACCTCTACAGGATCAATGTTGACCGGGGCATGCTGATAGGTGCTGAGCCATCACACTTCACCATCAGCTGGAAACTGAGGTTCATCTTTGTCCGGACCTCTAACTTCAATGATTGTTCCGATGCCGTTATTTCCCAATGAAACACCAAACTTAGATTTAGAAGGCCTCGCAAAAACGGCAAAGGGTTTGAGGGTGGCGATTTTTAGCCTTGGATTTGTAAGCCTTGCTTTAAGTGA
Organism: Triticum dicoccoides; assembly: GCF_002162155.2. NCBI lineage: Eukaryota > Viridiplantae > Streptophyta > Magnoliopsida > Poales > Poaceae > Triticum > Triticum dicoccoides. The sequence goes on along the minus strand of NC_041388.1, from coordinate 495,928,973 downwards.
AACATGATATTTTATCTAGCACAATATACTATTGGAGGTTCATGAGAATTATTCCCTATAGACGTCAGTCATTGTTGTATGTTCTTTTCACATGATCAGGCTATGGAAGGGGCCAGGATGGATAGGGGATCAAGTATTATCAATGAGGACTTGAACCCTACAAAATAAGAACAAGTTACAGTCTATTGCTATCTTCAGAAAAAAAAAATACATTTTCATAATTGTTTACGGACACATACTGAACTTTTGTGAAAAAGCCAGCTAAGAAATTTTGCTGCACCGACTTTGTAAACCCAAAGGATCACACCAAGCACTGCATGAGGTATGTTATGTTCTCTGCCTGAGCATACATTTATCTCTTAATTTGTTCACGGGATGCCATATTGTATCAAATGCTTGCAATTGAGTTATGCCCCTGGTGCTTGTTGAGATGGCAAACATTGGAGTCAACAGAGTCGTGGATTGCACTTGCCACGTCGATGCCATAATATTTGCCTTTGAATGCTTTCATGATGTATGTTCTCGATACACTTGTAGTTTGAGCATTCTGAGCATTGATGTGTTTTCTGCTTTGAGCTCAGTCATAAAGTCTAAATGCAGCGGTGGGGCATGGTTAGGCTGGTGGGTGTCCCACACAAGGAGGTGGCATTCAATACCCACCTGATGAACTTCCTAAGTGGCAAGACCTTGAAAGGTGCCTTCTTTGGGAACTACAAGCCGCACACCAACCTCCTAGATGTTGTCAAGATTTACGCGAGGAAGGAGCTGGAGCTGGAGAAGTTCATCACGCACGACGGACCTTTCTAACATATCAAATTGTGTTCATCATTCTAAAGAGGAGGTACTGCTGCTTCACGAGGTTGGATGATTAGATTGAGCTTCTCAGTCATGTCCCTTGCTACTTTTAGATTTGGTGCTTGAGAAACATAAGAAAAATGCTTATAAGATCTTCCCTCGGGTAATAATATAATAGTTGTGAGACACCATGTGTTGAGCTCTCTTTTGTCACAAAGAACAAACACTGTTTTCTGTTGTCGTATAGTTTGGTCTTAATTTTAAGTGTGTCTACAACACTTGCCAGCAGCCAGCAGTCTTTAGTTACTTTGTACCTGAATGTTTTGCACAGTAATGGTCTACAGTTTCTCTGTTTTTCTTTTGCACATCAGCTTCTCTATTAATGTCGATGTTTTCCTTTTTTTAAACTGAATCTCAGTGTCTCCATTGCACATTGCAAATCAGTTCTGATATTCTGTCATCTTTATGTTTGTAGTTAGCCATTCTTTTACTCACCAGTTGTAAAAATAATTGATATTTCAAGTCCAAATTCTATGGGCAAAGTGGTGATCATAAAAAAAACATCATCTAGCGAGCCAAGTGGAGTGTCCACTGTAGGCCTAAAGTCCAAGAGGATCTTGACATGCATGATCTTGAGAGAAAAATCCTAGCCTCCTGCAAATGGCATTTGGTCTATTATAATGAACATCTTATGCTACAAATGTGCAAAAAATCACAATAATATGTATACTACAACTACTATAACTTTTAGATAAAATAAAATTGTACATAGTTACATATAGTTTCTTTTAAATAAAATACCTACACAACATTGCATCAATACATAACATTCCGTATTTAAAAGACGGGCGCGGCAACGCGCGCCAACGATGATCTAGTGTATAAAGAACGACAAAGCAAAAAAGTACCATTCCTAAAACAATGCGACTGATTCATTTTAACAGAGACATTATCTTAACAATACCTTGGTTAAACATGTAGAAAGAACTACAAAGCAGGATAGTACCATTTGTAAAACACTGTAACTGATATATAATAACAGAGACATTTTCTGAACAATGCATTTCTTAAACATGTACTCCAGCCGATCCCTAACAGAAATGGTACTCCCGCCGATCCCTAACAAGTGTTGCAGTTTTGAACTAAGATTCAGTAGTTAATTCTGAGGAAAGTAGGTACTGATCTTTCAAGACCAAGATTTTAAACAACGCCTGAGGTGCATCTAAAAGAGATCTCAACACATATATGGAAATCTGGTCTCATTTTGTGCAGTTCCACCAAAATTAAGCGAAGCAAAATGTCGCAATAGCAACAAGTTGAATAGATATCCCTGTTTTAACACGGTTAAAAAAGGAATAAATTACTGGCCAATAAAGGAGGATGAAGCATGCTGCCACAAAAAATGGTATCCCGCCAATCACCAACGAGTGTTGCAGTTTTGAAATAAGATTCAGTAGTTAATTCTGAGAGTGGCATTTCTTTTTACCAGCAGCATTAGATTAACAAAAAGCATAAACAGTTCCAGGAGAGAGTGGGCGCAACAACAACATGTGCTTTCATCTACTTATAAAGGGGGTGATGCAGAGTTTCTTGTAACAAAGCAACAAGCATAATGTCTGGGTTGGTCCCATTTTTGTTCACTACTTAATGGGAAAAGACTACAATACAATAGCTTAAATTCAACATTTATTCAAAACAGTACCAATACAAGTAGCACAACATCTCAAAACACACTGCACGATCATGTGGATGAAGGCAAGTACCAACCTGTCATGACGCACACAAGATCACGTACGAATCTGCCAACACGAATAGGAAATCCAATCTCGTTTTGTGCAGTTACTCTAAAATCAAGTAAAGTCACCGGTGAGACATTTAAGTTTGCTATAGCAACAAGTTGAATAGATATCGCTGATTTAACAGAGGCAAAAAAGGAAACAAGTATTGCCAATAAAGTAGGATGAAACATGAGGCCACAAAAAGAAGCATCTACCTTATCTTGATGGAAAACAAAGTATAGGACAATAGCATTTCTAAAACGGTTGCATTGATTCATATTAACAGAGAAATTCTCTTAAAATAGTTCAGTAGTTAATTTTGAGAGTGACATTGCTTAAAATACAATAGCTTCAATACAACATTTATTTAAAATAGTACCAATACAAGTAGCACAACATCTCAAAACACACCGCATGATCATGTGGATGGGACATGCCAGCACCATGTGCGTCCACACGTATAAATGGGTGATGCAGAGTATGTAGCCAAGCATCATATCTGCGTTGGTCCCATATTTGTTCTCTTTGAAACCTTTTCCGATGTGAGGGTAGCAAATCTAGTCCTGCACAAACTACCTGACACCCCAGTTTCTTTCCCTTTTCAACAAAGAGTTTGGTTCCTTACAGATGTGTGTACTGGGTTACCCCCTTTTTCCCTTTTTGACCAACAAAGTGGCTGGATAGCTAGTCTATACTACTTTCCCTCCCTCCTTTCCTCATTGAACCACGTCCTAGATTCATGCTGCACCCCACCGCACCCTTCTTTCCTCTTTGAACAAAGACCTAGATTCGACTACAGAATCGAAAAAGATCAGCATGCAGCTAGAACAATGACAGTTTCAAAGAAACTTATACCTTAGGGTCGTCGAGATGTTGCAAGGCGTGCGGCAGGAGGTCGGATCTACCCACACTACATACGGCAGTGAGGAAGAAGGGGTCGGTGGCCCTCCCGCACAGGCACTGGGTGAAAGAGAAAAGCGCAGCCGGCAATGGATTGCAACCAAGGTGAACTGACAAAGGATATCATCTTTGTGGGTAACTAGCAAAGAGCACTGATGGAAGACAGCTTGTTTTTCATTGAAAATTGATCAGCTTCACCAGCCGACGCAACCATGAGGCGCAACCATGAGCATCGATAGGTCATCGCGGTGATGCATCATCCATTTGGCATCAAGTTTGGGTGAGGCACCTATGAAGTTCGACAAATCCTCACCATGGTTTGTTTCTTCTCAGTAGTCAAGCGCGTGGAAGGAAGAACCACGTGGTAGAGGACAGTGAGGGGGAACAACAATGGCCATCCAATTTTGTGCAGTTCCACTAAAATTGAGGAAGACATGCCCGGGTATGGAGATATGCATCGTTGTTTCCAAAAATATAAAAAAGGGGATATAGTGTTGTTACTTTGTTTTACAAGATTAACAACGACATCTCAATTGTTAATAAGAATTATGAAAAGTACACCAACAAACAGAAGCATCATGATTATCTTGATGGGAACTAAACCAGGATACCCGAGAAAAAAGCATTTCTTCATTTAACGAGTGATAGTATTAGATTAGGAGCAGCAATAGGAGCATATGGACAATGACCGCACAACCACCATGTACTTTTTGTCAAAAAAATGTATACCTCCACCGAGGCATAAATTAGGACAACTTTTCGAGTGGTATTTCCTTTATAATAGTAGGTGATTTTGGACCAGCCAACGAACCCTAGCTACTATACATGGGGAGCTGGGGAGTAGTCGCATAGAAGAAAACCCACATGCAGCGACCTGGGGAGCTGGACGAGTACAAGAAGTTATACCTCAGGTGGGCGAGATGGCGCTTAGGCGAGCGGGCGGGATCTGCCCACACGACGGCAGCGAACAAGGGCACGGAGGACCTTCATCCGCGCCAGCGCCGGCTCCGAGAAGACGGTGCGCATCGGCTTCCTCCATCGCCGACGGCGACAACGTCAATGCTGCACCTCCTCACCCCCCGCAGCGGACGGGATTTGGCCGGATATGTGACCACTGGTGAGGAGAGAGATAGTGTGGACACTGTCATCTTGTTTTGATATGGAGAGGGTGAGAGAGCGAGATGCGAGAAATTCTATCAAACAAGAGGCTATAATGGAGTAAAACAATCTCTCCATAGTAGTGGTTTTAAGTAGAATACGCGCGTTCCCAGAAAAAAGAAACAAAAATTGGCGGACAATTTTTTAACGTACCAAGAAAGAAAACTCGATCAAAAACACGCCCCCGCTTCCAGGTCGTGAGAGTCGTCGCGCACACACACAGACATAGACATGCATATACGTGTTTACGTAAAATTCCATTTCCATCTCCATCTCCAATCATATTTGTCCAACTGGCACATTATTTACGTTGTTAATTATATACGCGGCAATATTAACGTACAACATCTCTTGTTTGCGGGCGTCCGGACCGCTGCCACGGCCGCTCCTGGCCAACCCAAACCCCCTTCATCACCCGCGCGTGCTTCCCGCCCTAAGCGGTCAGTGCCGCATTCATGCCCGGCCAGAGCGGACGCGACCTCTCACTGGTGCCAGCATTGAAGCGGTGCACCGGCCGAGAGAGCGTCGCCCGCGCTGCTTCCTGGTGCACGCGACTGCTCCGCGTTCAAAGGTCACAATAGCCGGCCACAACATGCATGTACAAAGATCTCGGGAGTCCGTGCTACAGCTAGCTGTCCTCCCCAATTCGTCAATCTCTTCCAGTAGTACTAGTACTCCATGGCGTGATCCATCGACAAGCAGGCGGGAAAGTTATCATATACTCGGTTTGCAATGAGTGGCATGCCGAGCGACCGTGTGGGGTCGAGCCCTGGAGGAGGGTGAGACACGAATGTGACAGACGTGATTTAAACGTTGGTTTTTGCTCGATTGCGTGATCCAACGAAATGAAACGTTGGTTTCTCTCTGTTTCCATTTTTTCTCTGGAAAAACGGAAACTTTCCACTCCATTTTCATTCATTTTTTACCAACAAAGCGACATGGAGATGGATCTACGTGGGGAGCTGCGGCAGTGGAGCAAGCCCGCTCCAAAAGGAAGATGGACTACCTGGGACGTCGGGCTGTAGCTAGAAGGGCGGTTGGGACACAGCATCGGCCCATACCGCGGTGACCCCCGATTGGGACGCACCGACTGTGGATTTTCTCCCTCGCCGATGTCAACCGCGTCTACGCAAAACTTTGTTACCTTCCCCCAGCTGCGGGATCAGGCCAGATATGTGACCCGCGGTGTGGCCACCGTCGTTCTATGCTTGTGAAGAGAGCAACCCAAGCAAGCAGGCTTGTAGCTTCGGCTCCTGCTAGTGTATATATAGTGGTTTTATTTTTCTCTCCATATGAACCATTTTATATTGCGTATGTGTCATTGAAGAGTGAAATGATGGTTGCTTCTTCCGACTAACTTACTGTGTGATTTGACTGCTCCTTTAGTGGCCCCTACACGTACTCCCCCTACGTGTATGCAATAGTCACACATACACATGGACACAAAAACGCGTGCGACGCCCTAATGCATGCATGTCCGAGCACACGACGGAACACACACGGTCACGCTCAAGTGCTCAACCTACACGTGCATGCACACACATACTCAGCTAGGGTGAGCTAGTGACCGTATAAACACCAGAAAATGTATATATTGAGCGCAGAGTGTATTGTGAAGTCCACTGACCGTATTTTTACAAATATACAGTGACAGACAGTGTATTTATCTCGTTTGTAATTAAGCCATATTAACTGGAGAGGAGGCAGTATGGACTAGCATTACTTTGCTGTGTCCTGTCAACTTGCCGAACGAGGAGAAGCTTGCAGGACGGGAGAAGCTTGCGCGCGATGGCTTGCAGGACAAGGAGAAACTTTTGACTAATGCAAGCTGTCCTTCGCTCAAGCGGTGGACGTGCAACAGTTAATTCGGTGTCAGATTGCCAGAAGCATACACTATACTAGTAGTACTATTATTGTTGCACTTCCCGAAGAGGCGAACAGCCAAGCGCAAAGTTTACTAGTACTAGTACTACTACTATAGTCTATAGAGGTAGTACTAGGAACCGAATGGAGGAGCGTCTGCACTCTTATTATATTTTTAAAATGTGATAAAGCAATCTTCAACACATTTGGTTCTCTTCGAGGGTTCTCGCATGTGATAATGGAAGTTGATTACATGGAACACTCGCCACAATTCTCGCTTAATTCTGGCTCATGTCCTGTTACAAATAGGAGTGCTCGGTAATATTTCCTCTTTTTTTTGTTATCCAGCATGTAAACAGGTCAGCAAACATTGCGGTGCGTCTTTGTGCGAACCGTGCTTGCTGCACTTTGAATGTGGCCGAGAGCTAGCTTGATGAAACACCTCACTTCCTACTTCTTTTTTTGCGGGGTACCTCGATTCCTAGTGACTAGTGTCTTGGTTGATCGTCCTAAGAATGCTTATATATGAATAAAGCTCTCTCATTTACCCACAAAAAAAGATTAATCCATAATAACCGGAAAGGAGGGAGTATGGACTAGCACTACTTGTTGGTGTGTCCCGTCAACTTGTAGAACGAGGAGAAGCTTGCAGGACAATGTGAAGCTCGCTTACGCCTTTTGACTAATGAAACGTACCCTCGCCCAGGCGGTGGACATGCATCAGTTCATTCGGTGTCAGATTGCTAGAGGCATACACTATAGTACTGAACATGTGGAGTACCATCATTGTTCGACTTAACGAAGAGGCGAAGAGCCAAGCGCAAGGTTTAGTAGTACGAGTAGTACTACTACTAGAACTGCATGGTGGAGCCTCTGTACTCTAATTTTTCTTAATCTTTGATAAAGTACACATTTATTCCGAAGAAGGGCGGAAAATGGAAGCCCAACATGTAATGATGATATCGATCAACCATGCTTGAATATATCTTGGCCTCCGTGCGAGCCCGTCTGTGTGATCTCGCTCCTCGTCTCTCTCATGGAACGGCGGGTTGGCCATTTTGCCATCAATTGAGATCGGTTTGCTCACACTCCGGTCCCACATGTCAGTGATATGCCAAGAGGAGGTGCGTTGACCGACTGGCCATATGCTTACTTGGTTTTGTACCTTCATACTACTCCTCCCTCCGCCATACACCCATTTGAAATTTGTAAAAAGACAAATATTTACGAACAAAGGAGTATAATTTTGTGCATGGCACATGAACCTGGATGCCGAAGAGGCTTCTGGCAATGCTATCAAGCTTCCAGCATTTGTTTACATAATTGACGTACTATACAAATAATTTTCCAGCGACATAAAATTGTACAATGGTGTGAGCTTACAGCTTTTGTTTCGTGTGTCTTGCCATCGATGCTCTTTCGGAAACAATAAAAAACTAACATCCTTGCTAATCAGAGCTAATATTTACATCACAACTGAAGACAAAGTTGTGAGAAGGTGTTAAATTAAAATTTATCAATGCTTTCATTGGCAGCAACGTCCCCCCAGCTCTGTCTAAATCAACAAGGCATGTTGGGAAAAAAGTAGTTGTCTGGAGCATGCAACATTCGGATCATTTTGTGTAGTTCCACTAAAATAGAACTAAGCATCCCTGTTCCAAAGATATTAAGTGTGATTACGATAATAGAGGACTGCTGATGAAACAATAAACACACAAATAGAAGCCGGTCACCTTGGCAGTCTCTCTTAAGACTAACTAGTTGGAGAAGATTAGACTCAGAGTTGGATGAGGAGGATAGAGCAAAACCAATCTCCCTTTGTGCAGTCGCAATGGAATGTAGAGACGTTGCTAGTGTGACATTTTGGCAGAACTGCACAAAACACTCTTAAGAAAAAAGTGATTTATGCATTTCACCAAAAGGTCACAATAGAAAACGAGGTGAAATGGATAGCCATGTTTGCAAAAAAGAGGTAGAAAGGAAACAATTACTGGCCAATAACAGTTGATGACACATGCGACGGCAAAAAAGAAGCATATTCCTTGTCCTAAGGGAAGATAACAACACGGTTGTGTTTGTCTAAAACGGTGTGAGGACGAGATTGCAATATGGAAAGTACGCCGGACGAGCTACATTTTGGGCAAAGAACTATGGAAGATCCACATGCAGTGATGTGGGAAGACGGGCAGTGGAGCAAGGCCGGAGGGGATACCTGGAGGTCGTCGGGATGTAACTAGGTGAGCAGTGGCGGGCGGAATCTGCCAATACTGCGGCAGCGAGCAGGTGGCGTAGGACCTACCACGCCGGAGCTTGGTCAGAGAGAACGGCGTGTACCGTAGATCTGGACGTGCTGCCTCGGCGCCATTGAACGGAGAAATGATGCACATCCTCCCTTTCCTCCGGTGGACAGGACGCGGCCGGATCAATGACCAAAGTGAGAGAGAGAGAGGCCACCGCAGCCTTGTGTGAGATACTCTGAAGAGAGACAAATCAGGCTGGCAGGCTCCATTGTATATAGTGGAGCGGACTAGCTTTTTCTCCATAAAAATTGTTTTATATACTGTGTATGTGCCATTGAGCGATATAAGTTCATTTAAAAATAATGCACCAACGCATCAAGTCAAACTTTGTTTCATGCACGCGTGGTACACGACCTCCATAGGTAAACAACCGCTACACGCGTTCAAATTAGCACGTGGGCTGCCATTTCATACAGAAATGAGCTCCACCGTGTACCCGCGTGGGTGTGGCTGGGCACGAAGCGTGAGTACGTGCATGGTGCACCTATTCTCTTCTTGTATACTTACACCACCTACGTGGGGTTGTGTGAGAGAGATACAAACGTAGAGAGATATAGTGTGTGGGTTCGTGAGAGTTTTTCTTGGGGGGTGGGTCAATCAAAAAATGTAACATATGCAATGTGTGTGAAATAGAGTCATGGATATATCCTATATAGAGAGGGGGCGATCCACGAGAAGAGAGTGGAGGTATCATCGGCTTGAGGTGTCCATAGAACCGAAGAGAGGGATGATGTGTGTGTGCACGCGCGCGCGATCGGTAAAGAGTGCCATCAAATTTGTGTATGCCCACATCAAAGATATATAGTGGCTGGCCTACTGGAACGTGAGAGGGGACAGGTGCAGTTTGTCTCTGTGGCATGGATACCTACCTACAGTGCTCGACTATCAGTGTGTGGTGGGGGAGGGAGGCCTAATTAACTATAGAGATACAATGGCTGGTATATGTGTGGAGGAGGAGAGAGGCCTACCTCATGTATTAAGGGAGATCGATCTACCTCATGTATTAAGGGAGATCGATCGTTATTCATGCATATGTGTAGGATAGGAATAAGGTTGGGAGAGAGACAGAGCTAGAGTCTTGGAAGGGGTGGTAGTGGAGTTGCTTCTAACAAATGGTGGGATAGGCTTGCTAGACAACCGGAGGGCATGCCTGCAATATCAATAAGAGAGGGGATGGCTGCCTGTCTGTGCACATGCATGTGAGAGACGGGTCAGGAGGCATGCATGAATGATGTGGGGGCGATATGGATGTGGTAAGCAGACATAACTACATAGGAAGATCAATCGTCCTTTGTCAGAGAAAAGAGAGACATAACTTGTGAGGTACGTCGATCAATGGGGGGGAATAGTTAAAGTCGACCTAGGTATATGTTGGGAGATCGATCGGTAAACATGCATGTGTGTTAGAAGCAAATGAGGCACGGGGAGAAGGATAGAGAGAGAGGGATGCATCTAGGAGGTGGTGCGAGAAGAGGGCAAGCTTGTGTTTTGTGCTGGGCACACCTGGCTAGAGAGGCATATCGATCAATGTGTGCCGTAAAGAAGGAGCTGGGGGGCCTACACACACCATGGGTGAACGACCTAAAGTGAAAAGACGAATTTGCGCGATGGAGCTAAAGAATGCCGAGGGACGGTTAGAGGGATGCGGGCGTCTGCATGCACGAGAGAAAGTTAGCGCTAGCTAGCTACAAAGATAAGAGGATTTTATGGGTGTAAAAGACGAATAGAGAATCATACTTCATTATAAAAAGCGAATTCGGATATTTCAAGAATTTATCATAGTGTTTTAAACTGACGCATGTGTGAATATATATAACGGTGATACACATGGTGTGGTTATGAACATGTTATACTACATATAATATATTTTATCTCTACTCTTATAAAATACAGAGTTGTTGATGATGGTGCCATCCTGCAATATAGGCCGCCCGATTTATATCTGACGGATACGAAGGAAACTATGGCAATTTTTAAAAAAGATACCCACACCGCTCTCCATATTTGCAAATTAGGCCTCCCCTTGATCATGTTGATGTTCTGTGGAACGCATGGGCATCTTGCTAGTACTACGTATAACATATAGAACATTGATCATAATTTGGACTAATGTGTGGCTTTTGCAGCTCAGGTCTAAATACTTGTCATAATGTAGGGGGCGGGGCACTGTACTATGTGTGATAAACACGGTGTACACGTATGGAACATGGTTTAAATTATGAATATATAGTTAGTACATCAAATGTACTATTATTTGGAATAAACATCAAGTGTATACAAAAAAATAGAATTCGAGTTCATGTAGTACACATAGTTCATATCTATCTCTATAGTAATCATGTGGTGTGTTATTAAGGTAATACACGAATGATGGTTGAAGTTGGCAACAATCACGATTGTAGATTGTTATTGAAATAGAGAAACGAATTCAAATTCAATTCGAATTGGAGCGGTAGTATAGACATTTGGAATGCACTAAAATGTTGGTATGAGTAGGTTACATGCATTATACAGCAAGCGAAAAAAATTAATTGGACATAACATGGATTCATACTACTGAATAGCATTTAATTGCACTAAATTGTTGGTATGAGTACCTTTAAAGAGCATTTTTTATAGTAAAACAGGGCAAGACTCTCTCTTTGTGTGGTGTCAATAGTTTTATTTTTTTCGTATTCTTTTTGGTTGACGGAAGTGCGAATTGATTTGGTACGTACAAGTACAATATCACACGTTAGGCTTGTCCCTAAAATTCAACCCGCGCCTTGTTATATACCTAAAATTTAGATATCGTGCTCCCAAAACTGGCGCCTTCACAACCCGCGCCTTGCTATCCCAAAATTACAACGCACGCAAAAACTCCCTCCAGCTGCCAAAACCCGACACACGAAATCCCCCTTCTAACCCTGAGCCGAAACAGCCGCTAGTTCAAATCGGTGCGGGGTACTTTTGTAACACACCCTACATTTTGGACAAGCGCGACCCTAAGTCTTGGTTCACCCCCTCCCATCGCCTCCTTTTTGCCATTCAAAATCCCGGACCGCCATAACCTCTCCGCTCCAGCCGTGAAACCCCACCCTCCTCCGTCCGCCACGTCACTGCTGCCCAGCCGGAGCCTCTTCCCCGGCGATGTCGTCCACCACAACAGCTCGACGTCCCTCGTCCACCTCCCCGGATGAGGATCCGTTGTCTATCTCGTCGTCCCGCCGGTTCAGCCGCCCTGTCCTCCACCTCCAAGGAGGTGCTCTGACGATCGCCTCGCCTATCGCGGCTGCTCCATCCCCACAGCGCCACCTTAACCTGCTCCACCGGAACCGCAGCATCGTCACTGACTCCTCGGATGAAGCCGAGGCCTACTCGGCGCCACCAAAGAAGTTGTACACTCGTCGCATCGCACCTTCTCCTTAGATCGACCTCCCGACGCCGACGGTGCTCCATCCCGCACCCCCATGGAGCGACTACCTTGAAGCTGGCGCCGCGGGCGACATCTCCACGGCGGCTCTCCCCCAGTGCGAGGCCCCTTTGGCGGCGGTGTCCAGACCAGTTGGATCTGCTGTTGCTGCTCCGGCTCTCGCTCGCTCACTCGTGCTGCTACTGCTGCTCTCCCCCTCGCTCATGCTGCTCCTGCTCTGCTCCTATTTAGCTACACTTCGGTCGACTGAATCGACTTTTGGGTCAGTCGATTTTCAGGGGGTGGGGGGCTCGCTGGAGTTAAGGAAGAACCACCCGCAGCGGGGATGGGGGCTCGCCGGAGAGGTACTCCACTATCTATCTTAGGGTTCAGGGTGGGGGCGGGGGGGCCTATAGGGCTGGCCAGGGCGGCGGCGGACCGGCGGTGGGGAGTTGTTTTGGGGCGGCGAGGTGGCGCTGGGGCCGGCGGTTCGACTGGTGGTGGCTGGCGGCTCAGGGTGGTGCAGGTTGAAGATGAACTGCAAGCCCTCCCTAAACTACATGTCAAGTGCCTCTCTGCTACCATTGCGTTCAGCTTCGACAGTAACATTCAGATTCCACAGTAAATTTCAGTTTCGACAGTTAAGTTCAGAGTCAACAGTTTTTACCTCATCTATTGTAGTCTGGTGGTTTTTGGTGATGTAAATTTTACATCTACTTTACATCATCTATTGGAGATGTTATTAGAATCCCACTTGAGATTGATTATGTATGTCTTGTGCTGCTTCAGCCTTGACGTCTTACAGCTCATCAGGGCTGCTCCAATGGCAGAACGATCCATCACAACAGAGCAGTGCCCTGGACGCCCTCTACAGATTCCTCAGATCTTCCTCCACACCTCCAACAGCCACCTCTGCCTCAACTGCTTCAGCGACCAACCCAATGATGCTGAGGTCGACACGGCTACGGCAAAGAGGTTGTACACTTGTTGCATCACTTATTACTATACATTCATGTCGATCAATTAGGGCTATTTTGGTGCAATGGAAAAACATAGCAATAGGGAATTTTCCAATGGCACTCTACTATTCAATTATTCATGCATTTTGTTGAAAGGAATCATGTGTTTACAAATGCTCTGTTTACCATGTGCATTCCTATCCTATTCCGGTGTTTTTCCTATCCCTGCGTTTTTAGAATCTTGCAAGCCAAATGAGCCCTTACAGAATTACTTGAGTTACAGGTAGGTGTCTAAGGGAACTTTGTGTGGTTTGTCCTGCTCCTGTCGCGACGTCGTCCACCTGAACTGAGCTGCTCCATCGAGAGAAACATCCACCAAACCAGACATCACGACTCCTGGCCGTCTTTCGCCGCCTCAGATCTCCTTCCCTGTCGCCGGCACCCACCGCAACGGCATCACCATCATCGACTTAGCAGATGGACCTGAGGAGTACACGGGTCCACAAGAGAGGTCGCACTCTTTTGTTTCTGCTTATGTTATGCGTTGCTTAAAATTACCTGCTACTTTATCATCCTGTTCACCTCTTGGACTCCAAGTCAGGTCCAAATTAATGTTCAAACTTGAGTTCTAAATTAGTTGTGCGGCACATATCGAGGAAGCAATGAATAGTATCTCTGTCTAATATCTGGTTCACCTAGGGTATGCCTATGTTGTTCATCTTGGGTGGGAAACAAATAGTAAAGCAATCATCATCTGTCTTTTTATTAGACTAAAGCAATCATTAGCCTGCTATCATTATTTTTGGATCCATCCATTGGTTGTTACCATCACTCTAAATTTTGGCATGCTCTCCTTACATAATCTCACCATATTTTTTTCATATGCATGTTAGATATTGTACACAGTCATGCTGAACATGTAGAGAAAAAGAGAAGAGTTTTGCACGGCAATGCAATGTCATGCAGACATCGCTCCATGGTGGGTTCAATGGCAAACCCTCTCCGCCCCTCTCCAGATTGTAATCTAGAGGAAGATATCTATTCTGAGGTGGATTCAGACGCCGCTGACCACTCCTATTTACCCCCCAAGGTGTTTGCTCTACCTTGGCATGATGATGTTAGTCATATCATCCATATGTTGCCTTGTAGTCCCTACTTTTGACATCATATATGGTCATCTGCTTAGTTTAGACATGTTCTGTAATGCCACCTATTTAGTTTCTATATCATATATGGGAATTGTGCAGTCTCATGTCTTTTAGCCAGCCATAATATATGTGAAATGTGCAATGCCATCCTGTTTAACTAGGCACCACATATTTGAATGATATCTTGCCCATCCTTTTCTTCATTACATTTCCATTTGTCGACAATGTTTGTACATTAAACTAGTATTCCTGTGAATCAACCATTTGGGTGGGAGATTGAAAAATCTAGAGTGAAAACAAGGCCTTCAGCGCAGACAGTACTACCTGTCGAAGCAGATCTCTTGTTGGGTCTCGATAGCTCCTCAGAGATGGATTCAGAGACAGATGACTAGTCCTATTCCCCCACCGAGGTGTATGCTCTAACTTGGCATGGTTATACTGCTCATATCATGCATATGGTGTCTTGCATTGCATAGATTAGACATCAGATACACAATATTCAACACCATGTTCTTAGTTCAGACATCATATCTAATGCCCTTTGTTTAGCATATAAATCACATATGTGAATTAAATGATGCGATCCTGGTTACTTAGATAACATGTAGGTGAATTATGTCATGCGATCCTGTTTAGTTATTCATCATATCTTTGAATTATGTTATGCTATGCTATCCAGTTTAGATAGACATCATATATGTGAAATTATGTCATGCTATCCGTTTTAGTTAAACAATATACATGTCAACTATTTCATGCCCTCTTTTTTCCACACTATCTATTGCATCTGTCTCTCATACAATGTTTGTACATTCAACTATGTTTCCTGTTTATCAGCCATTTGAATTGGAGCGGGTGATGCCAGCATCTAGCGGACTAAAAACACGGTCTTCAAATAAAATAGTGCTACCTCTTGGTGGAGATAGCACCCCGGTTGTACATGCACGAGAACCGGCCCTACCACACATAACCCAAACTCTCGTAGATTGTACCCCTACTGCGATGGACAGAGAACCAGCTTCACCCAATCTAACCCCAACCCCAGCAGGTAGTAACCCAGTTCCTATTGACACAACACCATATCCACCACAGAGCTCCCAAACAAGAGCAGTTAGTAAGGCAGCTCCAGTGCCCAAAGGGCCAGTACTACCACGGCGAACCCCAACTCCACCAGTTAGTACGCCTATTCCTGTGGAGGAAGAACAACCAGCTAGTCGTAGTTTAGCATCTATCACATTTGATGTTGTTAAATCGTATGTGCGTATCTTCCCATCTTGGAAATATTATACTGAAGATGAAGGAAAATGCCAGTTGCAGGTGTTTGTCTAGGAGTTATGTGTAAGTAATGTTATTCATGGTAATTAATTTTCTTTGTCCCATACATCCTACCTCCATGATGGTCATAATACAGCAAAATTTCCCATTTTTCTCTATAGAGAAGGACCGATTTGGAAACTCGGGATGAGGTAACCTCTGCTAATACCTCTGCTATCTTTAAGAATGCATGGTGGCAGTATCGGAATTACCTAAAGAAAACATACTTCACAGGCAAAGAAACTCATCAAATTCCCTTATGTTCTCCTGAGACACATTTACTAGACGATGACTGGGAACGCCTTGTTCTGTACTGGTCCCGAACCAAGAATGTGGTAAGGTCTATGAGCTCATTTTCTATTTTAAGTACTATATTCTTGCGTCTTACTGTACTCTGTTCATGTAGAACAAGTGCCTAAACCTGAAGAACAATTGTTCTAATTTAAGATTCCATTGCTATCATAGTTCAAAGAAGTGCTAGGCGTTAATTGTGCATTTTCCCACCGCCTTGCGCTTTACTGACCAAAGCGCATGCATATGCGTAGTTATGCATAGATCAAGCGTAGTTATGCGCAATGCGTTTCGCCAACGCCTAGAGCCTAGGCGTGCTTAAGCGCTCGCTTAGGCGCGCCTTTTTTAACTATGATTGCTATCGTGCATACTGCTTTGCTCTTGTATCATTGTATTTACTCATACAAACTTATTTTTAAATTGAAGGACCCAATCGAAACTTCAATGGCACAACAAGTATGTTCACACATGTTTCTTTAACAGGCTTGCTCTTATCAATAGCTCTATTGATTTCAATTTCAATTGTGTATACAATTGACTTCTCATATCATGCACATTACTAGCATCACAACAGAGCCAATAGTGTTGTTGTACATGTAGACCCATGGTACCCATCTAAAATCTTGTTGTGCCGTGTAGTTTCCCACGCTTTGTATTCTTTCACTGCTGCTTTGTCTTGAACTGATATGATTTGAACCGTGTCTCTATTTTGATTTCGCAAGACAATGCAGTGACCATAGGACATAGATATATGTTTGTTTGATGCTTTTATTATGTACTAGTACTTGGCAATAGAAGACTTGGTAGTTTAATCCTGTCCACCTTACTAATGAACTTGTTCATCGAAATGAGTTTCATATACTAGTACATGCTAAACTGTTATGTGTCTGCTTGTTTCTTCTTTTAGAATGCTGACGGAATATTGGGGAAGAGTGCCTTATTAAGCAATGGTAAAGGAAGTAATGCAGATAAGGTTCAGGATAGTGACACATCCTTGTTGGTTTCCAACAAAGCTGATAAAACAGCTAAGGAAGACTATCTCAAAGACAGTGAGACAACCCCAAAGTCATATCTTGGTTTAGTGTTGGAGTTACTAGCCACTACCGCTTGCACAAGCTATTCAAACTCACTGTCTGAATCAGTTCGGTTTCTTGAGTCTCGACTACAAGCTGAAAGACATCGATTGGTTGTGCTGTGACAAGAAGCGGAAGGACTGCAGAAGTCTGTGGAGCATTCAGATGCATACTTTCTGGTGCAACAGCAAGTGTTGGAGGATTTTAGCGCCAAACAGGACAAAGCTAATAAGCTTGCTAAGATTATTGCTAGCATGGTGGATACCACGTTTCTTGAGCTCTTCTGAAGTTGTTTCAGTTATGCTCTTGTTTTGCTGCCGCGTTTATTTGCACTAGTGGCCAATTTTGACGGCCGATGTATGTAATATGCTGCTTTGTTCCCTATATTTGCACTGGTGGCGAACTTTGATGCCCAGTGGATGTAATATGTGTAATAGCGGTAATAGATAGCGTTAATTGGTTGCTTATTTATTTCCTTATTGTCTTGTTTAGTTATTTGCTTGTAGTCACTGCAGTTCTTTTTCTGTGTTTTTCTAGTGGCCACAATAACCTATTTTTGGAAACTAGGCCAAAATAATCATGGCAACACACAGACTGTTGTAACCATGGGCCTCCTGTGGGCCCTATGATCGATGGGCCTTCTACGGGCTGTAGGATCTATTGGCCTTCTATACGGGCTATAGGATCCATGGGCCTTCTACGGGTCATACGATCCATGAGACTTTTACGGGCCGTAGGATCCATGGGCCTTCTACGGGGCGTTCGCCAATCATGGGTCGTACTATTCGTGGATAATAATGGACTGTTTATTGGTCGTATTTGATAACTCTATGAAAACAGCCGAACGGGTTTTTTTCGACATGAAAACGGCCCAATGTATTCACGGGCCACAAACGGGCCGACTATAACCACGGGCCGAATTTGGCCCACAAGCAGAAAATGACAGTAACTGGCCGTAAGTAACCGAATGCTGGAAATGAGCCCAAGAATAAATGGGCCCTAAGAAGGCCGAAAGATATCATGGGCTAGAAACGGCCCAGCGGAATAATGGGTTGTTAATGGGTATAAAGGATACGCTGTTCATTACGGGCCAGTTTTACCACGGGCCGTTAAGGGGCCGAGGGTTACTAAGGGCCTCATATGGGCCGAAAGACGTCATGGGACATACATGGGCCGTGAGTTAAAACGGGCTAGAATTATATTGGACGGCCCAAATGACGCTACTGGGCCTAATTCGGATAAGCCATAAATGGGCCCTAGGATAGCGGGCTATAAATGGGCTATATGCGAACAGGCTGTTAGCAAGCTTGCCGTGGTCCGGCCCGCCACCTTTTGACCAAGTCAAACGGTCCGGCCTTTTCACAAGAATGGGCCTTTGTTGGGCCGTGCCACGTGTCGGCGTATCATAGGCGCTTTGGGTCCAATGAGTGGATGACATCTGTCCCAACGGTGAGCCGACACGTGTTTCCTCCAGCCAATGATGATTTTACACATGGAAAATCCCCATTGGTCGGGGCTGTTAACGGGTTATCGGATCCAAAACCGGACCCGATATCTTAACGGCGTTCCGTTATAGTGGATGCCACATATCGGTCACCCTTGACGAAAGCACTTCTGTGACGCACGATTTATTGTCATGGAAATGGACACTTCCGTGATGATAATTTTGGTAATGCCATGGAACACTTCTATGACAGCACAGGTATGACTATCTTGATTCTGTCATAAATTTGTCATGGATGTACATACATGACAGAAAACGTGACCTACTGTGACAAACACGTATCATCACGGAAGTGTATTTTTTTGTAGTGGTGGCAGGGTGCCCCGTCATCTTCCTCCCCCACGGGGGCTTGAAGAAGTCCCAGAGATGGACCGCATCAACCGTCGAGGGGAAGTAGGCGTGCTGCGTCCGAAGCGCCACCAACTCGTTCTACGACGCCTCCTTGTCCCCGGCATCCTTGGCCGCCCCCTTGCCTTTGCCTGTCTAGGCGCCATAATGACCGAGAGGGGATAGAGGATTAAGGGCAATGAGGCGCGGCGGCGGTGAGCAAAGGCAAGAGTTCGAGGAAGAAGACGGGAGCGATGGTACCGAGATTGGGAGAGGCATAGGGGGTAAATGAGCAGTGCGGCTGCGGTTTTCACTTTTTATGGGGAAGGCGTGGGCCGCCTCTTACCATTTACCACGACGTGATGCAAGCAGGCTGCAGCCGCCCCACGCACGACCCCCGCGCCATGCATTCAACGTGGGTCGTGGGGAAGCGCAACTGGCGAGGGAGTTACTGCAGTAAGACTCTGCCACGCGTACCTGCACACCGTTCTGAGCCTGGCCCAATAACGCTCCACGCATATATGTGGCCCAGGCCCGAGGGCTCCTATCGGTGTACAAAAGTAGGGGTCCATATTGTACCCCTTTACTTGTGCGCTGGCAGTCGCAGCGACACGCCTGTGGCCACACTTGGCAGGGCAGAGGTAGTGAAGACAGAAGACTACCAGAGCAATGCCAAGCTAAAGGCACGAGAAGCAGAGGGACGAGGTGGGCTTTCCTCGGCAAGATCCTTGCCGGGGGAGCTTACGTAGCCCCGGCAAGAGTCTTGCCGGGGCAACTTGCCAACACCCTTGAGCCGCCACCCCTGAGCCTAAGGGTTCTGACACCGTCGACAACACTAGAACCAAGGCTCGGGAGGCGCCTGCATGGTGGCATGCAGATCTTTGTAAAGACCAAGAACATACAAGACTAGATGAGAACCAGAAGACCGAAAACCCCCGGGCAAGATCCTTGCCGAGGACGCTCGCGATACTCCCGGCAAGGCCCTTGCCGGAGACATCTGCGGGGCCGCAGCCAGGCCCCCACCTGCCAAGGCTCCACCGCCATTCCAACACAGCAGTCAACTCGCCAACGAGGTAGGCACCTGCGTGGCGACGTGTAGCTTCTAGGACAACTCAGTGAGCACCTGCGTGGTGGCATGCAGATCTTCGTGAAGACTCAGCCACAACACCAACTCAGCAGTCAGCCAGCCAGCGTGGCGCTGCACGCCTAGTCTTCTTGGACGCACATCAGTGCGAGGCGAGGCGGCGATGGGCGAGACAAGTTTCCTTGTCGTCCCCGATAAAGTGAGGGGGCACGTCGGCAGTGCATTAAATGTGTTTGTCCTACGGTACCAGGTGATAGACTTGTATACAGTACAAACTTTCCACCTCCTGTGTGCCACTGTGGCGACCCCTTTGGCTATAAAAGGAGGCCCGAGGCATACTAGAGGAGGATTCGGACTTTTTGGACCCTGCACGCTTTGTAGCTAGTCCAAGAACACCAGATAAACAAAAACCAGCAGGAGTAGGGTATTAGGCATCACTTGCAGCCCGAACCTGGATAAATTCCCCCGTGTTGATCTTCTAAACCTGCTCTATCCACAGCCCCGCGCCTGCCAACCATAGAAGGGATTCCCTGTGATCCCATAGGTGTCGTTCTCACCTACAGGGAGGGGATAGAAGCACGAGGAGAAAATATTTTGTGTGGCATCTATGTTGGTATGTGTGGGTGTGAGAAGATAAGGAGACCTGGGGGCAGAGGGTGTGTCACCGTGTGAGGTCCGATGGGCTGAGGTGAGGCCCTTGGTTCGGCTCCGTCCTGCGCCACATTGGTTGGCTCGTGGTGTATTTTGGGAGACCCATGGAGGACTAGTCATACAAGACAAAGATAGCAGAGTTGTGAAGGACTCTGTGTCCACTGACAAAGTCGGCTTGGATTTTTAACCCAAGGTCCTCGGACTAAGGTAACCCCTTATCTCTGATATTACTATTCATCCAACCTAACTTTAAGGGGTATCCTACAGAATGCTCTGCTAGAATCATACTCGTCAATTAGGAAGAGAGGTGGAGATAATGCGTGAGAGACAGGCCTAAAAATAATGTGTGTGCGGGAGACACGTAGGCAGGTCTATGTATATAGAAAGGGTCGATGGGGATTGTGCGTGTGTATGCTTGTGAGAGGAAGAGTTCTTGTGATAAAGGTTAGTGAAAACGGCCATAAATGGTTACGAGAGGGAGGGATGGTTATATCAAGAGCATGTCTATGAGAAAGACACCTCAGGAGAGAGTGTGTGAGCATGTGTGAGAGACCACCGATGGATATACACCGTGTGCGCGTATGTGTGAGACATAAAGTCAGCTTGTGTGTGAGGAGGTGCCTATGGAGAGTGAAACTACACGTAAAAGACTGATGTATACATTGATTAAAAATATAAATTGTATCCAAATATTAGGATGGGATCACGATATTTGCAATTCGTGTTAGGAACGGTCATTGATCCATCAGACATCCATATTCTATCGAATTTGAGCATGTCTATGTTATTATTTGACATAATTGATCCACAGAGTTAGTATTTTGAACTCCAGACAATGCATCGCTTTAGCAATCAAATGTAAACGTGAGTATAGTTCATGATGGGTGTGTAAAGCACACTATACATAGAAAGGTTACACGATGAACATTATAAATAGCTAGCTGTGAACTAGCATACATTTGAATTCAACTTAAGGTCATTTAAAAAATTGAATTCAACATCAAGTCCATTCAATTATTTGAATTCGATATCATGGAATTTGTAAATCATACCTAAATTATGGGGGGCACCAATCTTTGCTCTGCTTTTGTACATAATAGCATATACAGTCATGTACAAAATAGATTCAAATTTACCTCCTCCATTCCAAAATAATCATAGTTATAGGATTTTCAAGTGTCAAAATTTAAAAAAGAAGCGCATAATTTAATGAGGTTTTCAAACATACAAGGTCACATTTAACATTGTCTATTTAGGTCAATCCTCAAAGTTCAAGAGTACTCTAAACGTGAATGCTTCTGTTTCAAAATGTCGAACAAAGCGCCAAAAGAGCCTCTACTCGCCCGAAACCGCGTGAGACCAATGGTTGGTACAAGGAAATTACTTTTCTAACTCCGACACGTGAAACCTATCGGCCCGACATCCAAAGGTCTAAACCGGGGTAGGTTTGTAGCTTCATCTAGACACCACACAACCGCCTCTGAAAAACATTCATACACAATGGCCGCCTAAGCACACATGCGCGTGGCCGAAATCGCCCCCGCCCACTATTTGGGACACTTGGGATTACCATCCTACCCCCGACCCGCAGTAGGTCCGAAATTTAAGAGGGGGGCAAAGTTTGTACTTTCCCCAAATTTCAAACAAGCACGTCTCATCTGTTAAAAAAACAAAAACAAGCGCGTCCCAGACCGAAACATGGTTCTCCCTTAACTCTCCCCTCTGTCTGATTCCCCATTCGTACTCTGTGGACGCCAAAACTACCTCTCCACCAGCCACGAAACCCCAGCGTCCTCCGTCCTCCACCCCATCCTACCCATCAACTGCCGCCCTCCTCCATCAAGCCGGGGCCGATACACCGACGTCATCATCCACCGCAACCGCAACCGCAATGCCCTCCATGGCTACTGGTTGAAGCCGAGGCCGAGCTGCCTCCAGGACGCCGACATGCATCGTACTCGAGCCAGTTCAACCACGTAGTCCCGCGCCTCACCGCTGCCGCTCCAACTTCGCCATTGTCCACCGCACCGGAGGTGTTCCCGCTACGCCGTCCTTCGCTGCCTCGGATCTGCTTCCCCTTCACCGACAGATGGCCACCGCAACATAGTAAACAATTTGGCCATGGGTTCGTCCAAGGCTCCACCCTCCTCCAAAACATCGGTTCCCCCGGTAAAAATAAGAAAATCGCCGCGACATCTGGAGGACACAGCACTGGCAACCGAAAATGGTACTCCTCTTCCCTTATTCCTGCAAACCTTACGTGTCTGCTTGCACGGTATTCAGCCACAGAAGACACTAGTTAACTGCTTCTTCCTGATACTAGATGTCCCTAGTAACTCGCGATGCACAAGGTTTCTCATCATATACTATTTCACCTTAGCTAGAGGTCCGTCGCCCCCTGGATTTCAATTCCTGGTCAGTTGATTCCCAATTAAAGGAAGCATTCCCCGGCGTAGCAGGTGCTAGTCTGCCTATTACGCCGGGGAAGCAGCGCCTTAGTGTTTATCTTAGGGGTGTGTGGGGCCTAGGAGCTGCTGGCGCCCGATCTGGAGGCCGACCAGGATTAAAGGGATGGCCGGGGGGCGCTGCCAAGCATGACGGTGGTGTGAGGTCAAGGGGAGGGCGGGGCGACAGAGGCAAGGGTCTGGACTAGTGGTCGCTCGCGATTCGAGAAAGATCATCAACAGTGACTAGCGGGAGGTAGACGAAGGTCATCTACCCTTTCCTTATAGATCGGACAGTTCATAAAAAGATCGACCGGCCTATTTATTTTTAGTCGACTGTTATTTTGATAGGACCACATGTGGTGGTGTGCTGGAGAAGTACCTGCATTTCCCAGCCATCCCTGTGCTCATATATTACAAAATCATACATAGTAGAATCTAATTTTGTTTGCCATGCAATGTTGTAGAGCTATCATATGTCTCCTATCATTTATATTTCAGCCACCTGCTATCTGCTACTTTTACAATGCACTAGTTCTACACACACTTCACCCATACTCTCACTATTGTGTTTTTATGCATGGGTATTTCAGACTCTGCCTTGACAGAAGCATGAAATAAAAGAGAGAAGTCGCTCCTGCTTTCTTGGTGGGCGGGCAAGACACGTTTCAGCGTTATAAAGGGTGCAGTGTCAGCACATGGATACAGTAAATGTAGCTCTGGATTTGATGACCTTGCTCGCCATGAACCACCATCAAAGGTGCTTGCTTTAACTTCGCGGTGTCATATGTGGTTGTATGTTGCATATGGTGTCTAGATTTTATTCAAAAGGTCGAAGTCGGTCTTTATTAAGATAAGGAAAGATATTTTTTACATGAACCACCATCCCAGGAGCACCAGAAGACAAATAGATAGTCAGGGCACTGGCCAAGCCAGTGACAAGCCCAGCATAGACAGGCATCACCTGGAAGCCAACTAAAAAGCCACGATGTGGCGAAGCAGCCCGCCTCCCACCAGGCTCTCGGGTCCTCGATGATCATGCTCACCACTCCAGCCGGATGTCTAGCTTGTATTGCTTCCAATTTGGTTAAATTGCATCTGCTTAGCTTACACATTATACCTTTGAATATGACATGCCTTCCTGTTTTTGGTACATACTAGTACATCTGAGTATTAACCATGTTCTTACATCAAACTAATGGTCTTGTGTATCCCTCATCAATCACTTATGATGAGACAGTCATGCCAGGGGGTTACTATGAGAAAATGCGCTCTTTTAAAGAATGCAGTGTCAGCCTCCCCACAAGATTCTCAAGAAACAGCAAGGCTAGATGAAGATAGTGAACGTAGCTCTATAGTAGATGACCGCATTTCCCCGAAACTAGCATCGCAGGTGCTTGCTCTCACTTGGCAGCGCGATATGTGATTGCATGTTGCATATGGTGTCTAGATTGTAATTCTTCCAATCTGGTTAAATTGCATGTGCTATTCTGCTTAGTTTATACATTATACCTATTAATGTTGAAAGTGCAATCATGCCCTTAATCGTATTTTGATGTTGATGACACCATGCATATTGGGACTAATCATGTTTATTAAGTATATCTCAGGATTATGTCTCAAGGGCCGTGTGTGGATCATGACTACGGACATAAACATATATATATATATCACTTAAGACCGGAGATACAAGATAAAGACAAAAGCTTCAGATCTTTTTCGGTTTGTTCTGTAGTATAGGGATCCCACACTATTAAGAGGGGATCATCGGATTTCGTGAAATAACTTGCTCAAAACCCACAAAGTATCCTCTCACATCATCTCAAATTCTTCCTCTACCTTGTGCTCAAAAACTGGTGTGATTCTAAGCCAGTGGGTTCAGCTATCACCGGTCGTCTGAAACTCTACGGACGTCCGACCTCTCACAGCCGACCGGGCATCCAGCTCTTCCCAGATGGATGGTGCATCTTCACAGAATATAAATTAGCGGAAGTCCTGTCCCATCGGACGACCGGTCACCGAACAACCGTTCCTCTCCGGATGTCCGGTACAGCCCCAACAGAATACTTATTAGCGGTTTTCCGACCCCACCGGACGGTCGGCGTCTTCCGGACCTCCGCTGGCTGTGTGCCTCATGCATCGTGTGTGGCCTGGTAGGCCTTCTAGCGACGGGACGACCGGCGGCCCGGCCGGACGTCCGGTCCAATTTTAGTCATCGGACGTCCGGTACCCAGGGACGTCCGATAGCTCCAGTACACTGTGTGGCTCAATAGTCAGATTTACACTATCACTATATATAGCCTTCTCCCTCCCACATGATAAGGTTGACCATTCACTTTGAGCTTTCTAAAAACACATCTCACTCCCTCTCTTGAGTCACTACACCAAATCCTTGATCCCCAAGGGATTTGGGACCATTTGAGAGAAGTTCTCCAATCAAGGGATAGATCCACTCCTTCCCCTTGTTCTCACCGAAGGAATTCGTGATTTGAGCAAGTTCTTGAGCATTTCCCAACGTTCTTGTTACTCTTGGAGGTTGGAGACTCCTAGGCGGTAGGAGTCTTTCGGAGAGGAATCGACCATTGTGATTACCCCCGGAAAAGTTTGTGAGGGTTTGGAGACCACCCCAAGGTCTACGACTAGTGGTTGAGAAATGCCTCTATGGTGTTGTCTCAAAGGGAGAATAGGGTGAGCCTTCGTGGCATTGGTGTGCCTTCGTGGTAACATACACCTCTCTAATGGTGACGTAGCTTCCCTCCGAGGAAGTGAACATCAGCATACATCCTCGTCTCTCGGAGTTGCGGTTATTCCTAATCCTAACTCTCTACTTGTGGTTACTTGTCTCTTAGCACTTACGTATATCATATTGTGATTTCTTACTCACTTACATGTGCCACTTGTTTATCTTGCTTAGCACTTAACATCCTACTTGCAATTGTTAGGCTCACTTTCATATTACGCATTATTGCCTAATTGCTAAGTAATAATTAAAATTTGTAATTGTACCTATCCACCCCCTCTAGGTCCATCTCAATCCTTTCAATTGGTATCAGAGCCTCGTGCTCTATTCTTGTGACTTAACTGCCCTAGAGCGAGATGAACCCCGATGGGACCCCCCTTGTTGCAGATCCGAATCATAAAAGCGTGGCTTCCACGGAAGCCAAGTCCTTCACTTCATAGGATCTGGAATGAGCTCTTGCTCAACAACAGTAGGAGGATGATGTCTCTCTTGAGGCCTTGGTCCAAATGAGGATGGACACACTAACCACGATGCTTGCACCACTTTCTGGTGGTGCGGCCTCGAGGCCAGCTGTGCCTACTCCTTCACTTGGCCAACAACCTCCTAGCAATGAACACTCCAGTGTTCCCTGGCTTTATGCAAGACCTCAAATAGAGAAACCCAAGTATAACCCTCAAGGCAAACCTCCTTTACTTTATGACACTACTGATTTTGCTTTGTGGAGAGTTGCTATGCAGGATCATCTTCGATATGGAAATGATGAGATGTTGGAGATCTTGGATTATGGCTACCAAGTTGTTGACCCGAAGAATCTTACTCCAAGAGAGGTATATAACAAGAATCTCAACGACACAGCAACCATGTGCCTAAGAAGAGGTATGACTGATAAGCAAAGCAGACCATACATACATATCACAATTATGGGATAGCATTGTGAGAACCAAGACCGGTACCTCCACTCTCCGGCTTGCTCAATATGAAATTGCCAAGGGTCAATTGCAAAACTTTTGTATGGAGAAAGGTGAATCTCCCAAGCAACTTCTTGAGCGTCTTATGACTCTCACCGCCGACATCGAGTCATGTGAATGTGACAAGACACAAGATGGATTCAACTTGACTAAGCGATTTCTTATGGATAAGTTGCTTCACGCTCTTGCTCCGTATCATCACCAAATGGTGTGGGACATAAGACAACACCATGGATTCAAGGAAATGACTCCGGATGACATCATACCCACCTTCCAACTATTTGAAGAGTCAAAGGCAAATGCTACAAAACATCTTGCCATGCATGGTACCTCAACATCAAAGATCAATCTTGCATTGAAGGCCAAGCATATATGTGAAGAAGAGCAAAGTGAAGAATAAGATGAGGAGGAGGAGGAGGAGGATGGTGATGAGGTTGACTCAGATGAGAGCCCGTCATATGAAGACATTCCTCTCTTTGTCAAGAAGTTTAGCGCGGGAAAATTCAAGGGAAGATTCCGGAAGAAGAAAGTGAGAATATGCTACAACTGTGAAGAAACCAACCACTTCTCCAACGAGTGCCCTTATGAGAAGAGAGAAGATAAACCAAGGTTTCCCAAGACCTTTCCCAAGAAGAAGTTGCCAAATCCTTTGAACTTCAAGCTCAAAAAGACAGATGGGAAAGCAATGGTTGCACATGAAGAATCCGATACGGATGATGTTAGTGGTGTTTCCGAAGTTGCTCAAGATTCTCAAAACACGTTGAGGCTAGTCAACAAGAGTGGTGATGTTGTCACCTACAACTCTATGAAGGACTAGGGGGGCAACGCTCACAAGTGCCTAATGGCAAAGGCCGTGGTAGAAGATGGAGAGGACCAAAGCTCTCCTAACAAGGTCAAGGTAACCCCACGATCAAACCCTCCTCTTTTCACTCCTCCTACTCTTAGTGAAGAGTATCTTGATGCAGAGGATAGTTATGAGGATGATGATATAGACGATCCTATGCTTGCTAAGCCAAATAAGTTCATGTGCTCCCTCAAAGGAAAGAAGCTCACTATGTTTCGTATGCTTATGGAGATGGTGAGTAAGCACTCCATCACCATTAAGGAACTCGAAACCCTCGTCACCGAGGAAAAGGAAAAATATGAAATCCTTGAGCGGAAAATCCAATATGAGGAAGCATGAAATGATGAACTATGCTTAAAAATTGGTGCAAACATTGATGTTCATACTAAAGATCTTGCCTCCTTGAAAAGGCTAATGACTCTTGGGAAGAGTTTATGAATGATAAAAGTAAGCTTGTGAAGTCTCATGCTTCTCTCTCTAAGGATTGTGAGATCCTATCTATGTCCCTCAAGACTAAGGAAGAAGAGCTCACCCTTCTTACAAAGAGTTTTGAGACACTCAAGCTTACTTATCTTGAAACTCTAGCCAAGGCTTACTCTTCTCCTATTATCAATGTTGATGCTTGTACTACTAACTCTAGTAGTGATCTAGCATCTATTCTTGAGGATAATCACTTTCTCAAGGCTCAAATCGAGAGAGGTCTCATGACATGTGCTCAAGGGCAAAAGAACCTTAATGAGGTATTGAGCCAACACAATGAGGTGTTTACCAAAGAGGGGCTCGGGCTTGACCCAAGCACAAGCAAGAAGAAGACGTCCTCTCAGAAGTGCACCACCCCTCTAAAAGAAACTTTTGTACGAGAAGGGCGCAAGGAGAAAGGTAAGGTTGTTAGTGGGAAGTCCACAAGGGGCATTCCCACTCTCAAAAATCCAAAAGAGTTCATTCCTCCATCCTATGTACTTCGTTAGACTAAGGATGGAGAAGTTTATGCAAAGTTTGTTGGTCCTCGAAATGCATTCCGGTTTTATGCTATTTGGGTCCCTAAGACCCTTGTGACTAACTTCAGAGGTCCCACTGAAAAATGGGTGCCTCTAACCAAGTCATAATTGTGTGTAGGTTGCCTTCTCCGGTGGAGTAAAATGGGTGATTGATCGTGGATGTACCAATCATATGACCAGAGATAGCAAATTTCTCTATGATTTCATGGAAGCTATTCAACCATTTATGAGCATTATGTTTGGTGGAGGATCAAAAGGACAGGTACTCGGGTTGGGCAAGGTGGCTATCACAAATGACATGTCTCTTGCAAATGTCATGCTTGTCCAATCCCTTAAATACCATTTGCTTTCTGTTCGCCAATTGGCTTCTCTTGGTTATGATACACTCTTTGGACTAACAGATGTGGAAGTCTTTAATAGAGATACTCTCGAAGTGACCTTTGTTGGAGAGTTGGATGGCAAACTTTACATGGTTGATTTCTAGAAAGAGAGCACATTCCATGCAACTTGTCTAATGGCCAAGGCCGACAAGGGGTGGCTATGGCATCGCCGGCTAGCCCATGTCGGCATGAAAAATCTTCAAGATCTCTTAAAGGGTAATCACATCCCTGGACTAACCAGTGTCTCTTTTGAGAAAGATCGTGTGTGTAGTGCATGCATAGCCGGGAAGCAACATCAATCAAAGCACCCACTCAAGAATATTGTGTCTACTTCAAGGCCTTTGGAGCTCCTTCATGTGGATCTTTTTGGGCCTCCTTCATGGGATAGTCTTGGTGGGAAAAAGTATGGCCTTGTCATTGTTGATGATTACTCAAGATATACATGGGTCTTCTTCCTCAAGTCCAAGGACGAGACGAAGATCACCTGCGTTGATTTTGCCAAGCAAGCACAACGCAAGTTTGACAAAGAAATCTTGGCAATAAGAAGTGACAATGGCTCTGAGTTCAAGAACTACACCTTGGAAGAATTTCTTAGTGATGAAGGAATTGAGCATCAATATTCTGCACCATACACTCCCCAATAAAATGGTGTAGCAGAAAGGAAGAACCGCACACTTATGGAGATGGCAAGGTCCATGTTGGATGAATACAAGTCGCCACATAGTTTTTGGGCCGAGGCTGTCAACACCGCATGCCATGCATCAAACCGGCTCTTCCTCCGCACTATATTGGAAAAGACTCCATATGAGCTCCTAACTGGGAATAAGCCAAATGTCAAGTACTTTCGTGTCTTTTGGTGCAAATGTTTCATCCTCAACAAAAGAGAACGGTTGGGAAAATTTCAATCCAAAACAATTGAGGGCATATTTGTTGGCTATGGATCAAACTCTCACGCCTATAGAGTCTACAACAAATCCAATGGATGTGTTATAGAAACTTGTGACATGGTGTTTGATGAATTTAATGGCTCCCATGGGGAGCAAGTTGATCTAAGTGATGTAGGTGAAGAAGATTCTACTCAAGATATTTTGACCATGGGTGTTAGTGCACTTCTTCCAGTGGAACAAGAACCTCATGATGATGAAGAAGAAGATGGGAAGCTTCACCCATCATCGAACCACTTCAACACCGATACCACCACAAGCCCCTAGTGCTCTACCAATGCCCTTAGTCCAAGTACAAGAAGATGATCAAGTTCCTCTTCATGATAATCTTCAAGAACAAGATCATCATCAAGGGCAAGAACAAGAAAGTGCAATCATTGATAATGAACCTCAACAAATGCAATATGAAGAAGAAGATTTTCCACCACACATCAATGATACATATGTTGAGGATGTGGATGATGGACATGAAGTTGAACCTCGTGAAACCTTAACCTCCATCATGCCTTGAGTGGACGGTCGTGTTGATGTTGACAAAATTATCACCGGCATATCGGAAGGTAGACTCACTCGTAAACAATGACAAACTTTTGTGCTCACTTCTCGTTTGTGTCTAGTGTTGAGCCTCTCAAGGTACAAGAGGAATTGATGGACAAGGATTGGCTCGTTGCTATGCAAGAAGAGTTGAACGGTTTTGAACGCAACCAAGTGTGGTCATTAGTCGAGAGGCCAACCACGAAGCATAATGTCATTGGAATAAAATGGATTTTCAAGAACAAGCAAGATGAGAATGGTGTAATCATCCATAATAAGGCAAGGTTAGTGACACAAGGGTACTCACAAGTTGTAGGTTTGGACTTTGGTGAGACCTTTGCCCCCGTTGCCCGTCTTGAATACATTCGCGTTTTACTTGCTTATGCTGCTTTCAATGGCTTTACATTACATCAAATAGATGTGAAGAGTGCTTTCCTTCACGGTCCTCTACAAGAAGAAGTATAT
The DNA here is from genome assembly GCF_002162155.2 of Triticum dicoccoides. Taxonomy (NCBI): domain Eukaryota; kingdom Viridiplantae; phylum Streptophyta; class Magnoliopsida; order Poales; family Poaceae; genus Triticum; species Triticum dicoccoides. The sequence continues at coordinate 495,898,120 of NC_041388.1, read as the reverse complement.
GTATCACAACCACCTGGGTTCGTTGATCCCGATCACAAAGACTATGTGTATAAACTTCATAAGTCTTTGTATGGCCTCAAACAAGTATCTCTCGTGCTTGGTATGATCATCTTAAGAAGTTTCTACTCGATGATGGTTTTGTGAGAGGGGTGATCGATCCCACTCTTTTTAGTAAGAGGGACAAGGGTGATTTGATCTTATGCCAAATCTATGTAGATGATATCATTTTTGGTTCTCCTAACATTCATTTATGCAAGAAGTTTGCGGCCTCCATGACCAAGAATTTTGAAATGTCACTCAATGCAGACTTAAAGTTCTTTCTCGGATTCCAAATTCAACAATTTCAAGAAGGAATTTTCTTGTCTCAAGCAAAATACCTCAAGGATATTCTAGAGAAGTTTGGCATGTCTGATGCTAGTCCATGTAGGACACCCATGCCAACCAAAATTGTACTCAATGAAGACACAAATGGTATCCCTTTCGACCCATCTATTTACCGCTGTGTGATTGGTTCATTGCTATATCTTTGTGCATCTAGACCAGACATCATGTTTAGTGTATGCATGTGTGCTAGATTTCAAGCTTCCCCAAGGGAAAGTCATCATAACGCGGTTAACCATATTCTTAGATACCTTGTTCACACCCCAAAGTTGGGACTATGGTACCCCAAGGATGCTAAGTTTGATCTTATTGGGTACACGGATGCAGATTGGGCCGGAGACAAAGTGGATCGTAAGTCCACCTCTGGTGCATGTCAATTTCTTGGACGCTTCTTGGTAAGTTGGTCCTCGAAGAAACAAAATTGTGTTGCTCTTTCCATCGCCGAAGCTGAATACATTGCAACAGCCAGTTGTGCAACTCAATTACTATGGATGAGGCAAACTTTGAAGGATTATGGTATCACCTATAGACATGTGCCTCTTCTATGTGATAATGAAACTGCCATCAATATTGCTGAGAATCCCAAAGATGATACTCGCACCAAGCACATTCATATTAGGTATCATTTCTTGCGAGATCATGTGGAGAAGGGTGACATTGATATTGCTCATGTGGGTACGGATATGCAACTTGCAGAAATTTTCACCAAACCATTGGATGAAGCAAGGTTCTGTCAACTTAGGCATGAACTTGGTATCTTGGATCTTGACAACATTATGTGAAATCTAGTACTAATGCATGCATTTTCATCATGTTTTGTCTTGATGTAGGCATATATTTAGGGGGAGACCCTCAACTCATGAGTACTCTCACCCTATGTAATGCATAAAAAGAACAAACACTCTCAAAGCTATCATGTTATTCTAACTATGGTTCTTTCAATGATGGAGTAGTGATTATGCACCCAAAGTTCAAATCTTTGCGGTGCCATGTCACATATACTCACGCATGGTGGCATCAGCCACCGCTCTTTCCGTTAGAACATTGTCTGAGCGATGTGTGTTATTTTTGTTGGCATAAGATACTTACTGCTTCATATTGTGTCTTTGCATCTTACTTCATACTGAAATCATCAATCACTATCATTGTCATTAACACAAATAATTGCACCTTGTTCTTCTAAAAAAATCCTTTCTGCTTCCGGTCGTCCGGCATGTACCAGACGTCCATAAAATCCTCTATGTTTTCCTCATACAGGACGTCCGGTGAGACCGGACTTCTGTTAATTTCTGCCCTGTTCCATCGCGTCAGACGTCTAGTTTTGTCGGTTGTCCGCTACCTGGCATATCTAGTAGTCTTCTCAGGCCCCGGATGTCCGTTCCTCAACGGCCATCTGGTCAATTCCTGTCACGCATATTTATAGTGGAGTGCGTGTTGAGCAGTTCCTAAACCTAAAATCGCATGTTCCTCATATCTTCTCCGCCGCCGCCGCTCACTCTCCTTGTTGCGGTCGCACGCCGGCCGTGCTACTCGCCTTCTCAGCGCGGGGTGCGTCATCCAGGTCGCCGTAGGGCCTCCGGCTCCATCCAGTGGTTCTCCTCCCCATCCTGTTCGTTCTCCTGAGGTAGCACCTCTTATTCTCCTCTCATCCATCGAACCTCCCTTCGATCTATAAAGGTGGATAGGTGATTTGGTTCTTCTTCCTCCTCTAGGTCAAAATGCCAAGGACCAAGCGCTCTGCACGCAAGCAGGTCACTGGTGGGCCATCTCGTCCGTCTCGTCGTGGCGGCTCTGATGATTCACAAGAGCGGGAGCGTACTCGAACACATGCCACCCACCCTCACAGCTCTACTAGCGACCCCTCTTCGGAGGAATCCGGCTATGAGGATGGGCTGGAAGATTTGGAGCAGCCCGAGTATGTTGTTGTTCGCGCCTCTACACCCAAGCCAGGAAGACATCGGCCCACCTTCAAGCCTCCTCCTCCTCCGGTGCAACCTCAAGGTGATGCCAGTCACATCTCTCCTGAACCTCCACTTCCTCTCGACCGCAACATTAAAAGGTTCAATGAGGTTCCCATAGCTTCCTATCTTAAGATTCATCGTGACATTGATCAATTCTCTGTTGTTAGCGACTCACAAGATGCTCGCTTTTGCACTAATGTCCAGGCAGACATTTTTACCACTGTCATCATTCCTAAGGGTCCATCTCTCCATGTATGCATTGACTTAGAGAGCATTCGTGCTCATCCGGTGAAATATCCGGGGGCTATTGAGCTCATCGAGTCATCTAATCTTGATGCTCCATTTGCATTTCAGCCTGATTTTTTAACCAAGCTGTCATTAATCAATTCTATGCCACATGTTACTTTGGTCCCAATAACACTGTCACTTGGATGACCTCCGACACCGTACTCATAGCATCTTATTCTCAATTTTTTGTTGCCCTTGGTTTTCCTGACACCGGGTTCAAAATCCATAAGGATGAACCCAACCATAGGCCCAAGGGCATTGAGGTCTGTGTGGATCTTCTCAAACACGTGGGTGAAATGACTAATGAGGAGAAACATAAGGGTCTGAACCAAGTCTCCGTTTGGTGCTCACCTTTCTACATCATCTATCAGTGTGTCATTTGCACCCTTTATCCCAAGATGGGTGACAAGGGATCTTGCAATAGCTACTGTATTGATCTCATGAATCGCCTCTATGCGTCTCCAAAGGGGAAGATCAATGTCCCTCATTTTCTGTGGCATGAGATCCGTCTCACTTGTTTTCAGCACAAGCGGGCCTTTCCTCATGCTCCCTTCCTCCAAGCATTTATCGAGAGTGTAGCTCTGTTTCCCATTGCCCGCACTCACTTGCATGAGGGGTGGGTCATTCCACCTCACATGGCAGATGATTGGGTCCCCAAGGACTCTCTACTCCTGCTCGTTGTACTGCTGCTAGTGTTCCTCATCCTACTACTCATTCTACTCCTTCCGTATCTACATCATTTGGGCGCATTGCTCGCTTTCTTGGGAAGCCTCACTTTGCCATGATGAAGATGTTTACCTTTCATTGCTCCGAAAATCATGACATTGTGACTCGCATGGTCACTTCCAAGAATGCTCTGAAGGCTGGTCTGAGAGACTCCGGGGTTTACGATGTGATTGATGATGAACATCTTCCCGACAAACCACCTTCTGACTTTGGTTTTCCCTCTAGTCCAGAGTGGGCTGATTTCCTTGACAAGGCTTGTGGCAGTGGTGCCCATGATGATGATGATGATGCTATTTAGTGATGTTATGACCCCTTTTGGGTATTTGATGCCAAGGGGGAGTAGGCACTTATCTATGTAATGCTATAATATTAGCTTGTATCGAACAAATGTTATGTCTTTTATCGACTTATGTTCTATGCTATGAGTGATGAACCGTTATGCAGCCTATTCTGGTTTTATGTTATCGTGTTATCTTGTTTATGAGATTTGTTTGTGATGGTATCATATTGAGGGGGAGCTCTCTTCATGGTTATTTTTTATTTTTATTGACATGTGTAGGGGGAGCTCCACAACAAATCCTTTTGATATTCAAAGTTTTTTTTACATATTGATAAGTCCATGTATGTTGTCATCAACTACCAAAAAGGGGCGATTGAAAGTGCAATCATGCCCATAATCATATTTTGATGTTGATGACAACATGCATATTGGGACTAATCATGTTTATCAAGTATATCTCAGGATTATGTCTCAAGTGCCGTGTGTGGATTATGACTACGAACATAAACATATATATAGCACTCAAGAGCGGAGATACAAGAGAAAGAAAAAAGCTTCGGCTCTTTCTCGGTTTGTTCTTGAGTATAGGGATCCCGCACTATTAAGAGGGGATCGTCGGATTTCGTGAAAAAACTTGCCCAAAACCGACAAAGTATCCTCTCACATCATCTCAAATTCTTCCTCTACCTTGTGCTAAAAAACTGGTGTGATTCTAAGCCAGTGGGTTAAGCTATCACCGGTCGTCTGAAACTCTACGCACGTCTGACCTCTCTCAGCCGACTGGGCATCCGGCTCTTCCCGGATGGACGGTGCATCTTCACAGAATATAAATTAGCAGAAGTCCGGTCCCACCGGACGACCGTTCCTCTCCGGATGTCCGGTACAGCCCCAACAGAATACTTATTAGCAGTTTTTCGACCCCACCGGACGCCCGGTCATCGGACGGTCGGCGTCTTCCGGACGTCTGTTGGCTGTGTGCCTCATGCATCGTCTGTGGCCTAGTAGGCCTTCCAGCAACCGGACGACCGGCGGCCCTGCCAGACATCCGGTCCAATCTTAGTCACCGGACGTCTGGTACCCACCGGACGTCCGAAAGCTCCAGTACACTGTGTGGCTCAACGGCCAGTTTTACACTATCACTATATATAGCCTTCTCCCTCCCACCGGAAAAGGTTGACCATTCACTTTGAGCTTTCTAAGAACACATCTCACTCCCTCTCTTGAGTCACTACACCAAATCCTAGATCCCCAAAGGATTTGGGAACATTTGAGAGAAGTTCCCCAATCAAGTGATAGATCCACTCCCTCCCCTTCTTCTCACCAAAGGAATTCGTGATTTGATCAAGTTCTTGAGCATTTACCAATGTTCTTATTACTCTTGGAGGTTGGAGAATCCTAGGCGGTAGGAGTCTTTCAGAGAGGAATCGACCATTGTGATTACCCCCGAAAAAGTTTGTGAGGGTTTGGGGACCACCCCAAGGTCTACCACTAGTGGTTGAGAAATGCCTCAGTGGTGTTGTCTCAAAGGGGGAATATCGTGAGCCTTCGTGGCGTTGGTGTGCCTTCGTGGTAACATCCACCTCTCTAACAGTGATGTAGCTTCCCTCCAAGGAAGTGAACATCGGCATACATCCTCGTCTCCCTAAGTTGCGGTTATTCCTAACCCTAACTCTCTACTTGTGGTTACTTGTCTCTCAGCACTTACATATATCATATTGTGCTTTCTTACTCACTTACTTGTGCTACTTGTTTATCTTGCTTAGCACTTAACATCCTACTTGCAATTTTTAGGCTCACTTTCATATTCCGCATTATTGCCTAATAATTAAAAAAAATTGTACCTATTCACCCCCCCTCTAGGTCCATCTCGATCCTTTCAAATGTTACATGCCTTCCTGTTTTTAGTACATAGTACATCTGTCTACTAAGCATATCCTTACATAAAACTATTGTTTTTTGTATCCCGCATCAATCAATATGACGAGACACCTTTAGTATATGCACTGTGATGTTAGTTGCATCCTTCATATGATTTATAGTATGTTCTACTTCTAATTTGTAGAAATGCCATTTATGATGGGACGCTTTTAACTTGCCAGAGTCATATTGGTTGCATCATTCATGTGGTGTCTAGCTTGCATTGCTTCTTATTTGTTGAAATGGCTTTTCCTTAGTTTACACAAATAGTTGTGCATATGCCATGCCGTCCTAGTTTTCATACATACTCCATCATGGTATCATGTGTTTGCCTTACATCAAAGTAGTGATTGTTAGTATCATACACGAATGAGTTCTGATGAGTGAATTTTATTGCTTTTTCTTGTCGGTTTTACTTGACAATTCAAAATCAATAAAGCGGAAGGAAATTAGCAAATCAGTGGATACATGTGCTCCTTCCAAACGGAGGGCCTCTACAGATTCTACTCCGCCACCCCCAAGAAGATTTGCAAGACAACACATGCATAGACACTCAACGTAGTTGTGTTGATGATGAGCACGTCTCCCCTAGTGCACCATCACAGGTGCTCCCTCTAACTTGGCACTATTATATGTGGTTGAATGTTATGTATGATGTCTAGCTTGTATTGCTTCTAATTTTGTTGAATTGCATCTGCTTAGTTTACACATTATACTTGTGAATATGACACGTGTTCCTGTTTCTAGAACATACAATATTTGTCTATCACACCATGTTCTTACATCAAAGTACTACCGTTGTGTAACCTACAACAATCACTTATCATAAGACACATTTGACTTGCGAGTGTGATATAGGTTCCATCCCACATTCTTTTCTAGCTTGTACTAATTCTAATTTGTTGAAATGGCACTTATGACGAGACAATTTTAACTTGGTAGAGTGATATTCATTGCATCTTTCATATGGTGTCTAGCTTTCATTGCTTCTAATTTGTTGAAATGCCTTCTACTTAATTTACACATCATAGCTGTGAATATTTAATGTTGTCCTTTTTTTCTTACACATTCAATCATCCTATCATGCGGTCGCCTTACATTAAAGTACTGCTCGTCAGTATCCTGCATTAATGAGTTCTGACAAGCGAATTTTCATTCATTTTTCTTGTGGGTTTGACTTGACAAGGCAATACAATTAAGAATAGGAAGGAAAAAATAAGGCAGGGACTGATGGCGGTCTTCCGGCGAAACCGACATCCCAGGTGCTTTCTCTAGCTTGGCAGTGTGCTATAGTCTTGCATGTTGCATACAGTGTCTCACTTGTATTGATTGTAATTTTATTAAATCACTTCTAATTAGTTTACAAAAATAGTTGTGAATATGCCATGCCGTCCTGTTTTTCGTACATATTCCATCCTCGTATCATGTGTTTGCCTTACATCAAGGTAGTGATTGTCAGTATCATGCATGAATGAGTTCTGAAGAGTGAATTTTATTGGTTTTTATTGTCGGTTTTACTTGACAATGCAAAATCAATAAAGCAGAAGAAAATTAGCAAGGCATTGGTAAAGGTGCTTCTTCCGGACGGAGGGCCTCTCCACATTCTACTAGGCCATCCCCCCAACAAGATTTGGAAGACAACACATGCATAAACACTCAAAGTAGCTGTGTTGATGATGAGCACATCCCCCTTGTCCACCATCACAGGTGCTCCCTCTAACATGGCACTGTTATATATGGTTGCATGTTATGTATGATGTCTAGCCTGTATTGCCTCTAATTTTGGTGAATTCCATCTGCTTACTTTACACATTATACTTTTGAATAAGACATGTGTTCCTGTTTCTAGAACATACAATATCTGTCTATCACACCATGTTCTTACATCAAAGTACTACTGTTGTGTAACATTAACTTGCAACAATCACTTTTCACAAGACATGTTTAACTTGGGAGTCTGATATAGTTTACATCTCGCATTATTCTCTAGCTTGTACTACTAATTTGTTGAAATGGCACTAATGACGAGACAGTTTTAACTTGGTAGAGTGATATTCGTTGCGTATTACATATGATATCTAGCTTTCATTGCTTCTAATTTGTTGAAATGCCTTCTGCTTAGTTTACACATCATAAGCTATGAATATGCAATGTTGTGAATATGCAATGGCACTGACCTTTAACTTGGTAGTGTGATGTTGTTTGCATCTTGCATATGATTTATTTCTTGTACTGCTTCCCATTTGTTTAAACGCCAGTTATGACAAGACACCGTTAACTTGGCAGAGCGATATTTTTAGCATCTATCATATGGTGTCTACCTTCCATCGCATTGCTTCTAATTTATTGAAATGCCTTCTGCTTAGTTTCCACATCATAGTTCTGATTATCTCATGGCATCCATTTTTTCATACATATTACATCCTCCTATCATGTGGTTGTCTAACATCAAAGTTCAGTTCGTCTGTATCACGCATCAATTTTTTCTGAAGAACTAAATTTTTATTCCTTTTTCTTGTCGGCTTGACTTAACATGGCACAGAGAAAGAGGAAAGAACACAGAATGAAAGGGGATGGTGTTAGTACTAAGGACACACAAAAACGGAAGTTGAAGAATTATGCAGATTCTCCTGGTACTAATGGTGCAATAGAAGGTCAAAGTCTAGTGGAAAATTGTACAAACGCGGTATCCCCTGCTACACGAGCTGCAAAACAAGCCAAACAGAAACTAATAGCTATCACCAAACAAGCAGAGACAACCCTAGTTGTTGCAACACCTTCCACAGTACCACCAGCTGCACGAGTTACTCGTTTGTCAACTCAGCTAGCAACACGTTCCCAAGCTCCCTTGCCACCTCACACTACTTCCGAAGCACTCTTGACACAAGATGAGTTGGCAAGATCAGATGAACCTTGTGAGCTTCAACAACAAGAAGGTAGTTGTTGGAGTCAAGTTACAGTTGCATGCTTCTTTATATGTAGTATCATAGTTTGATGTACACTAACACTTCCTATGTTCATTGTTGGACTAGCACCTAGGCGCAAGAGGAAACAAACATCAGGGATAATTCTCGATAGATTAACTAAATCTAGAGGAGGAAGAATGGAAATCTGTTTTGAGGCAGGTTTAAAAAGGCCACGTGATGCTACAGAGTCAGCCAAGTTAGTATCAGAGGTAGCGGTTATCGTTAGGTGTCATGCACGTATCCTCCCAACATGGATTTTGTACAGGAATGAGAAAGACGAAACCCAATTCAACACCTTCCTTGACCATTTATCTGTAAGTATGGTTATGTATGGAAACTAGTGATATCGTCTTGTTGTGTCCCATACTTTCTAGGTTACTGATAATGAGACTCCCATAATTTTCAACAAATGAGGTTCAAGTTGGATAGCCAATATGATGCAACCAGACAAGCTTGCACCCATGTTTTCAGGTCTGCTCTATGGCAGTATCGATATAACTTTAGGAAAACTCACTTTGAAGGCAAGGCTAATAGTGAACTTTCCCAAACATCTCTAGTGGAAAATATTTCATATGAAGACTAGAGAGGCCTCGTTAAACACTGGTCTGATCCAAAGTATCAAGTACGTTAGATGTATGTGATCAGATCACATGTTGAACTCCTATTGACGCATGTGCTTCACAAATCTATCTTCTTGTAGGTGAACTGTTCAAAGAACAAGGCCAACCATACGAAAGTGAAATTCCAACAGGCGACAGGATCTCGTAGCTATATTGCACACTGGGAGGCTCTTGTAATTAGCTGTTATTTCACTCTTTTTGTTGTGCCATATTATCAGATCTATATTGACTTGTTCCAAATGTAGAGGAAAGCCCGCAAGGACCAAAAAGTACCTGAACCAAATGTTGTGGAAATCTTCAAGGACTGTCATGCCAGCAAGACGAAGGGCATGACTACACCAGTCAAAGCCACTATTGTAAGTCCTTAATACTCACGCCTTTTAACTACTACTTACTCTGACTCGTGCATTGAACTGCATGGTTTGCAGCCAATGTATATTACTCTTTTCAATTTTACACACAATTGTATTAGCGTATCATTGCACCTTACAAGGTTTAAAAGAGAGGCATGATGTTCCTTTGATCTTCATCTGTAATCTAGTTCTGTGTTGGACTTGCCCACACAATGTTACAATTGCCTGTTTGTCTGTTCTCAGTTGCTTTGTGATATGAATGATGTGATACTATGCTTACTGCATTATAAATTTTGTCTCTTTATCCTTAGCTGTCAATACAATGTGAAGAAATAGACAATACATTAGCCATGGTACATGTTCATGTGTTTGGAACCTGGTTTTATAATGTACTTTGCAGTAAAATACAACTAATATTTTACACGGGTTCACAAGAATAAATTCTGTATATAGACCAAAGCTATTTTCTTTGGTTTTGCTGCCTCATTAATATCTTATGTTCTAGTACTACTAATGTAAAAACTCAACTTTTCAGCAAGCTATGGAAAAAAATGGTGGAACCGCCACCTTCTGAAGGTGACGAGGCAACTATAACTGCAGTGTCACCTCTTGCTGCAGTGGGTCAGTACATATCCACTAACAGTGCCAAAAGCACATTCCTGCGTAACACTGGGTTGGTTGTTAAGGCAATCTCGTCCAAACTGCCTCATGATCAAGATACGCAAGCTCAAAACAATGTTATACATGCGCTCCAGACACAAGTCCATTCCCTAACAGAGACCCTTTGTGAAACAAGGACAGCCATTGTTCGATGTCATCAAGATATGCATGGTTTTGAAACTAGACTATCAGACATTTGCTATGTTGTTCATGAGCCTAGGAGAAATGAAGGCAAAGATTATGGTGCTCCATTGGACAGTACAACATGAAAACATAGCAGTCAGGTCAAATGAACTGAGCTTCTGAACTTCTCGTGGTGCATTTATATGCCAGACTGTTAACTTTTATGCCAACCTTCCTTTTGTTTTATGGTTGTAATTTGTTTTGCTGCGATACAAAATTTGGTCTTGATGTGCAGCCACCGGCTGAAGAAAACAGCAAGCCATTTTTGTATATGTGTAGGGTGTTTCCTATATGCACTAGTGGCGAACTTTGATGCCCAGTGGATGTAATCTGTGCAATCGCCTTAATAGCCTAACGTTAGTTTCGGGCTTATTTATTTCCTAGTCTTCTTTTTCCCTGGTTTGCTAGTGGCCGCAACAGCCATGGGCCATATACGGACCATGGTAACCTTGAGCCTGCTACAGGCCGTAGGATCCATGGGCCTCCTACGGGCCGTCGGATAAATGGGCCTCCAATGGGCTGTAGAATCGGTGGGCCTCGGGCCGTCGGATAAATGGGTCCACATGGGCCGTAAACAGGCATAATTGGTATCGGGCCAGCATGGTAACGGGCCATTAACAAACCAGAAGACAGCAAAATGCTTAATTCTATCACAAGCATGATAGGTCATTAATGGGCTAGAATATAGGACGGGCTGAAAACGGCGCAATGGGTTAACAAGCCACAAACAGGCCGATTCTAACCACGGGCCGAATTTGGCCCATTAGGGGTACATGCTAGTAATGGGCCAGAAGTAATCGACGGCCAGAAAGGAGCCCAAGAACGTATGGGCCGTCAGTAGGCCGAAAGCTAACACGGGCTGGAAATGGCCCGTGTGAATCATGGGCCATTAATGGGTACAAATAAATTTGTTGTTCATTATGGGTCAGAGTCATCGTGGGCCACTAAAGGGCCTAAAGATATGAAAGGCCTCATATGGGCCAAAAGACGTCGTGGGCCATACATGGGCCGGAAGTGAAACGGGGTGGTGTTATATTCGACGGCCCACATGACGCTGTTGGGACGATTTCGGGAAGGCCCTAACGGGACAGGAGTTACCATGCCATAAAATGGGCTATGTGCGAACAAACCGTTAATATGCTTTTCATGGGCCGGTCCGCTAACTTTTGACCAAGTCAAACGGGCCGGCCTTTGTAAGCTAAATGGGCCAGTTTTGGGCCGTCGCACGTGTCGACATATCATAGGCGCCTATTTGACCCAATGATGAGCTGACACGTGTTTCCTTCAGCCAATGAGAATTTTACACGTGGAAAATCCCCATTGGTCTGGGCTGTTAACGGGTTATCAGATGAAAAATTGGACCCAATAGCTTAACGGCGACCCGTTATGGTGGATTCCACATGTCGGTTACTGTCGGTGTCAAAACTGGCAGATCTCGGGTAGGGGGTCCCGAACTATGCGTCTAAGGATTGAACATAACAGGAGGCAGGGAACACGATGTTTACCCAGGTTCGGGCCCTCTTGAAGGAGGTAAAACCCTACGTCCTTTTTGATTTACTTTGATGAGTATAGGGGTTACAAGAGTTGATCTACCACGAGATCGTAATGGCTAAACCCTAGATGTCTAGCCTGTATGATTATGACTGCCCCTACGAACTAAAGCCCTCCGGTTTATATAGACACCATAGGGGGCTAGGGTTTGTACAGTGTCGGTTTACAGAGAAAGGAATCTTCATATCCAAACGCCCACGCCAAGGAGAGTCCTGTCTGGACTCGGGGAAAACCCTCTAGCTTGTATCTTCACGGCCCACTAGTCCGGCCCATGTCACATAGCCTGGACGCCCGAGGATCCCATAATCCAGGACTCCCTCAGTATCCCCTAAACCTAGCTTCAATGACGATGCGTCCAGCATGCAGATTGTCTTCGGCATTGCAAGGCGGGTTCCTCCTCCGAATACTCCAAAGCAGTTCGACCAAGAGAACTATATCCGGTTCTGTACAATAGTCACAACCCTGAACCACGAAGGCAAAATACTTTAAGCAAAAATAAGTTATGTCTTCTGACAACTTTTTCAGCTAGGCCTTGTGTTCTGGCCTTATTATTATTTTGAATCGTTTTTCGACCTCCCATCTCGCATTTCGAGATGCAACTTCCAATGACACATCTTGTGGAAGCAGAGATCGTGCCCCCTTATTGCGGGACTTTCTTCAATGATTGGTTGGGTAATCCAACCGTGCCATCCGCTCGATCCCTTGGGAATAGGAAAATTTTAAGTCTTGTGCGGGGTCGCTTTACATTCGTTGCCTTTATAAAGGGATAAGGACCCCTCTTTTACCCCGTGCCTTCTCCTTCCTTAGCCTTCCCATCTTTGAGCTCCAGCGCTCAAGTCCCAATCCTTCTCCATTGCCATCACGCGCTCCGACCATGTCCGGATCCGGTTCTCAAGGCAAGTGGGTGGCCTCTTCCGTGACGAAGAAGGATATCCAGGGACTCCGAAAGGTGAGGTACTTAACCGCGGAAATCGCACACAGGCTTCCGACAAAGGGGCAAATCATCCCTACTCCAGAGCCAGGCGAAAGGGTCGTGTTCATCCCCCACTTCCTCCGCGGTTTAGGGTTTCCCCTTCACCCTTTTGTTCGCGGCCTCATGTTCTACTACCGGCTAGATTTTCACAATCATGCCCCGAACTCCTTCCTCCATATCTCGGCGTTCATCGTCATGTGCGAGGCATTTCTCCGCATCCCTCCGCACTTCGGCCTGTGGCTCAAGACCTTCAACGTGAAGCCGAAGGTGGTCGACGGGGAGCACGCGGATTGTGGTGGAGCCATGGTGAGCAAGCTTCCTCACGCTATTTGGCCGAAAGGGGCCTTTGTGGATACCATCAAGACATGGTAGCAGGAGTGGTTCTATATCATCGAACCCCATCGAACCCCATGGCACCAAGTGGGCGGCCACTCCTACATTTAGACCCAGACCTCCCCCTACGACTCGCTTCATGGACCAACAAGGGTCCTGACTAGGGATCGACCGATGAGGTGCTGATGCTGCAAAAGCGCATCAAAAGTATCATAGAGAAGAACACCCGCCTCACTGACGTGATTCAGGTGATGCTCATCCGCCGAACCCTTCCCTGCCAGCGACCACCTCTCCGTTTACGGGAGTTTAATTCGGAAGGGACGCGAACTCTGTGACAATTCTTCGGCACGATGCACAAAGAGATCTGGAAATTGCTCTAAAATCTCAAAAGTCGTGGCCGGAGACGTCCGAAGATGTTGTTCTTGACTGCAACCATCCAGCGCCCCCGATAAGGGCTTAGCTTCTGCCTACAGCTTGGTTTCTCAATCTAGGGGATACACTAACCATTCCATCCTTTAAACGGGTCTGGACAAAGAAGGCGCAGCGGATCAGGTGTCCGGCCTCCCTTCCCGAAGGCTCAGCCAATTCCCTCCTAATGAGGATGCTGGTCCCGACGCCATACCAGGTGCCAGTAAAGAAGGACAAGAATAAGAAGAACAAGGAGGCCGAAAGTGGCCTCCACCATGAAGGTACCTCGGACGCTATGTCCGGAGGGACCGAGGCTCCCTCCTCTCATGGGGGAGATGGAAACGAGGACGAGGAGGAGGAAGAAGAAGATAACCCTCCTCTCAAACGGAAAAATAGGGCGGCCTCCACAGACCTAGAGGCGAGCGCGTCTAAGAGGGGAAAGTTATCTCTTTCAGATGACTCGGATTCGGACACCGAGGATATCCCCAAGCCCCGCCCTTGGACTAAGCCCCTTGCTGAATCGTAAGCACCTGAGGACGCTTTACATACATTCGCTCCTTTATGGATTGTGAGAATAATATTAAATCATGTGTTTCAGTCCGGCCCGCGATCTCCCTCAACAATCCTCCTCGTCAGGGGATTTGCCGCCGGATATGATGGAGAGCGAGACGCCTCCGCAAGTTTCCTCGCCCCCTAGGGCAGGTGACATCGAGGTATCATCGCAGAGGATTTCTAGATCGCCGAGGGGTGCAGGGGACCATCAATACGGCACCGGAGGGTAATACCTCGGCCACTAAGGACACGGGGGACACGACCCCCGTGAAGACCGGGGATGGGGGCCCTAGATTGTTCAGCCCCCAGCCGAATACCGCTCCGGAGACGGATCCGGAGTCGAGTGAGCGGCCCCCCCTCAAGGGAGGGGGGAGCGCCTATTCTTGCGGCAACCTCCATGAATGCGGAGGCGCCGAACATGCTAAGGGACGGACTGCGGAGTGCGTCCATCTTGGAGGAGCACCGTACCTTGATGGGTACGGTGGCTAAGAAGATTCAGTCTGCTAAAAGCGGGCTGCATAAAGCCTTTTCGAGCCTACTAACAGGCTTTGAGGTATGCAATGTAATGTCTTTAGCCACTTTCCATATGGAAAATATGCCTGTATATGGATAGTAGCCCCTGAGACTCTGTTCGGTCCATGAAGAAGGGCGAACAGAGGATCTACATATATCTGCAGGAAATAACATACTTATTTGGCTGGAAAAACATGCTTCACTGTTAGCGGCAACCGCCCAGGCCACGAAGGTTTCCGAGCTGAAACGGCAACTAAAGCAGGCTGATGAGGACATCGTCCTTATTAACAAGCGGCTTGATGAGGCACAAGGTATGCTGCGAACATCCCATTTGTGCCTATATGAATGTGCGAATGCAAAGTTGAAACTTAGACTTTGTTATGTGTGAAATTCCATATGGCGCTGCCGAGGTCGAGACCCTTGGGGGTGAACTTGCCCGGGCCAAGGAGCAGGCGAGAGTGAGCAATGTGGCCGCTGATAAAGCGGCTGCAGATTTGAAGATCGAACAGGCCACCCGACGCCAGGTTGACGAGCGGATATTTGTAGTAGAGCAAGAGCTCAAGGACGCCACCCACAAGTGCAAGTCCCTCGAGGAGGAGAATAAAGCCAAGGCAACCGAGCTTGCCAAGGCCCTTGAGGAGGCCAAAGAGGCGGGATCCGAATCTAGGGCGGCTCGCGACGAGGTATGGCGGGCTGGACAGATAGCGGCTGGTAAGCCCTTTCTTTTACAAACTAAGTTTGGCGATCAGAGATATGCCTTGCTTAATCGACTGTGGAGTTTGATACGTCTCCAACGTATCGATAATTTTTTTATTGTTCCATGCTATTATATTATCTGTTTTGGATGTTTAATGGGCTTTAATATGCTCTTTTATATTATTTTTGGGACTAACTTATTAACCGAAGGCCCAGTGCTAGATTATGTTTTTTTGCCTATTTCAGTGTTTTGCAGAAAAGGAGTACCAAACGGAATCCAAACAGAACGAAACCTTCGCGATGATCTTTCTTGGAACGAAAGCAATCCAGAAGACTTGGAGTTGAAGTCTGGAACTCCGCGAGGTGGCCACGAGGCAGGAGGGTGCGCCCAGGGGGGTAGGCGCACCCCCCACCCTTGTGGGCCCCACGGAGCTCCACTGACGTACTTCTTTCGCCTATATATACTCTTATACCCTAAAAACATCAGGGGGAGCCAAGAAACCACTTTTCCACCGCCGCAACCTTCTGTACCAGTGAGATCCCATCTTGGGGCCTTTTCCGGCGATCTGCCGAAAGGGGAATCGATCAAGGAGGGCTTCTACATCAACACCATAGCCTCTCCGATGATGTGTGAGTAGTTTACCACAGACCTTTGGGTCCATAGTTATTAGCTAGATGGCTTCTTCTCTCTCTTTGGTTCCCAATACAAAGTTCTCCTCGATGTTCTTGGAGATATATTCGACGTAATACTTTTTGCGGTGTGTTTTCCGAGATCCGATGAATTGTGGATTTATGGTCAAGTTTATCTATGAATAATATTTGGTTCCTCTCTGAATTCTTATATGCATGATTTGATATCTTTGCAAGTCTCTTCAATTATCGGTTTAGTTTGGCCTACTAGATTGATCTTTCTTGCAATGGGAGACGTGCTTAGCTTTGGGTTCAATCTTGCGGTGTCCTTTCCCAGTGACAGTAGGGGCAGGAAGGCACGTATTGTATTGTTGTCATCGAGGAGAAAAGGATGGGGTTTACATCATATTGCTTGAGTTTATCCCTCTACATCATGTCATCTTGCTTAATGCATTACTCTGTTCTTATGAACTTAATACTCTAGATGCATGCTGGATAGCGGTTGATGTGTGGAATAATAGTAGTAGATGCGGAATCGTTTCGGTCTACTTGACACGGACATGATGCCTATATTCATGATCATTTCCTAGATATTCTCATAACTATGCGCTCTTCTATCAATTGCTCGGCAGTAATTTGTTCACCCACCGTAATACATGCTATCATGAGAGAAGCCACTAGTGAAACCTATGGCCCCGGGTCTCTTTCTTATTATATTGCATCTCTTTTATTATTATCCCATCTTGTTTACTATTTTGCTATCTTTACTTTCCAATCTATACAACCAAATACCAAAAATATTTATCTTATTATCTCTATCAGATCTCACTTTCGCAAGTGACCGTGAAGGGATTGACAACCCCTTTATCGCGTTGGTTGTTTGTGCAGGTACTAGGTGACTTGTGTGTTGTCTCCTACTGGATTGATACCTTGGTTCTCAAAAACTTTGGGAAATACTTACGCTACTTTTCTGCATCACCCTTTCCTCTTCAAGGGAAAACCAACACATGCTAAAGAGGTACCAAGAAGGATTTCAGGCGCCGTTGCCGGGGATATCTATGATCAAGTCAAGACATACCAAGTACCCATCACAAAATCTTCTCCCTCGCATTACATTATTTGCCATTCGCCTCTTGTTTTCCTCTCCCCCACTTCTAAAACAATTTTCGAAAACCTTTGCCTTTTCTTCGCCTCTTTTACGTTCTCCTTTTTTCTCACTTGCCTCTTGTGTGTCCGTGTGTTAGATCGTTTGTTTCGCCGTCATGGCTAGCCCACCTATCATTGTTAATAATCCCGATAATGAATTTTTCAATTTTAAAGAAAGAGAGGGAGAAAATCTAAAATATGATTGGTACAGAATTTGCAATGCTCAAAATAGATCTACTAAAAAGCAATCCACTTCCGTTCTTCTCGCAATTTTTACATAGGCATTACTCTTTGGAATAGATATGTTCTTGACACCATTACCGGAGGGAATTTCTTGGGGAGGCATACTTTTGATTCTTAAAATGCTATGATAGATTTGTTAGGCCCGCCACCTCTTTTGGTCAATGGAACTATTTTAACTTTGGAACATGTGATGCAAAGGCTTGATATCATTGAAATCACATTACCCAATATGGATATAAGGTAGGAGTTACTCTGAAAAATCTTAGGGAAAAGGAACCCATAGTTAATGAGAAGATAGACCAAGATTCCACTAGATTTGATAAACTCGAAGATATTATTACCAACTTGGGTTCCGCTTTTTTGCCATAAAAAATAACTCAAATCCTCCTCCTACCAAAGTTTCCAAGTTTATCTATGTTCCTAAAAATAAGGGTGAATCTTCTAGTAAAGAAAATGAAGACTTCAAATCAATAGGTGTTCACCCCAATTTTTTCGATATCATTAAGGAACCTTTTGCTACAAATGAATTTCTTGATTTCTTGCCTAGGAGTTTGATCATTAATAAAACCAAAGAACCTCCTAAGGGCCATATGTGTTCAATTGAAGAATTGCTTACAAAAGATGATAATATTGATCTATTCTCGCTTTTATGCCTAGTTAGGGGCGTTAAATGATAGCGCTTGTTGGGAGGCAACCCACTTTTATTTTTGTTCTTTACTTTTTGTTCATGTTTAGTAATAAATAATTTATCTAGCCTCTATTATGATTGTCTTTTTTATATTTTAGTTAGTGTTTGTGCCAAGTAAAGCCTTTAGGATCTTCTTGGGTGATTGTTGTTTGACCTTGCTGATAAAAACAGAAAGTTTGCGCTCATGAAAATAATTTTGATTTTTTTATGAGAGAGCGATAAAATACAAATTCCAACTGAAGTAGATCAATATACAAATTGTCCTGGTCGTCCTAAGTTTTTAGAATTTTTGGAGTTATAGAAGTATTCGAAACCTCCAGATTGCTACAGGTTGTTCTGTTTTTGACATATTCTGTTTTTCGCGTGTTGTTTGCTTATTTTGATGCGTCTATGGCTAGTATCGAGGGGTATGAACCATAGAGAAGTTCGAACACAGTAGGTTTAACACCAATATAAATAAAGAATGGTTTCATTACTGTACCTTAAAGTGGTGGTTTGTTTTCTTATACTAACGGAGCTCATTAGATTTTCTGTTAAGTTTTGTGTTGTGAAGTTTTCAAGTTTTTGCGTAAAGATTTGATGGATTTTGGAATAAGGAGTGGCAAGAGCCTAAGCTTGGGGATGCCCTAGGCACCCCAAGGTAAAATTCAAGGACAACCAAAAGCCTAATCTTGGGGATGTGCTACGTCTTGAGCTTGCGTTGGTTTTCCCCGAAGAGGAAGGGATGATGCAGCAGAGGAGCGTAAGTATTTCCCTCAGTTTTTAGAACCAAGGTATCAATCCAGTAGGAGGCCACGCTCAAGTCCCTCGTACCTGCACAAAATGATAGCTACTCGCAACCAACGCGATTAGGGGTTGTCAAGCCCTTCACGGTCACTTACGAGAGTGAGATCTGATAGATAGAATATTTTTGGTATTTTTGATATAAAGATGCAAAGTAAAAAGTAAAGGCAAAGTAAATAACAAAGCAAGATTAAAGTGATGGAGATTGATATGATTAGAATAGACCCGGGGCCCATAGGTTTCACTAGTGGCTTCTCTCTAGAGCATAAGTATTCTACGGTGGGTGAACAAATTACTGTTGAGCAATTGATAGAATTGAGCATAATTATGAGAATATCTAGGCATGATCATGTATATAGGCATCACATCTGTGACAAGTAGACCGAAACGATTCTGCATCTACTACTATTACTCCACTCATCGACCACTATCCAGCATGCATCTAGAGTATTAAGTTAAAGATAGAGTAACACCTTAAGCAAGATGACATGATGTAGAGAGATAAATTCACGCAATATGAAATAAACCCCATCTTGTTATCCTCGATGGCAACGATGCAATACGTGCCTTGCAGCCCCTTCTGTCACTAGGAAAGGACACCGCAAGATCGAACCCAAAGCTAAGCACTTCTCCCATGGCAAGAACTACCAATCTAGTTGGCCAAACCAAACGGATAATTCGAAGAGACTTGCAAAGATAACCAATCATACATAAAAGAATTCAGAGAAGATTCAAATATTATTCATAGATAGACTTGATCATAAACCCACAATTCATCAATCTCAACAAACACACCCCAAAAAGAAGATTACATCGAATAGATCTCCACAAGAGAGGGGGAGAACTTTGTATTGAGATTCAAAGAGAGAGAAGAAGCCATCTAGCTACTAACTATGGACCCGAAGGTCTGAGGTAAACTACTCACACTTCATCGGAGAGGCTATGATGATGTAGAAGCCCTCCGTGATGACGGTCCTCTTCCGGTGGAGCTCCGGAACAGGCCCCAAGATGGGATCTCGTGGATACAGAAAGTTGCGGCGGTGGAATTAGGTTTTTGGCTCCTGTTCTGATCGTTCGGGGGTACGTGTGTATATATAGGAGGAAGAAGTACGCTGGAGGAGCAACGAGGGGCCCACGATGCAGGGGCGTACCCTAGGGGGGGCGCCCCCCACCCTCGTGACCGCCTTTTTGTTCCTTGGAGCAGGGTCCAAGTCTCCTGGATCACGTTCGGTGAGAAAATCACGTTCCTGAAGGTTATATTCCATTTGGACTTCGCTTGATATTCCGTTTCTTCGAAACACTGAAATAGGCAAAAAACATCAATTCTAGGCTGGGCCTCCGGTTAATAGGTTAGTCCCAAAAATAATATAAAAGTGGAAAATAAAGCCCAATATAGTCCAAAATAGTAGATAATATAGCATGGAGTAATCAAAAATTATAGATACGTTGGAGACGTATCAGGCATCCCCAAGCTTAATTCCTGCTCGTCCTCGAGTAGGTAAATGATAAAAGGAGAATTTTTGATGCGGAGTGCTACTTGGCATAATTTCAATGCAAATCTTCTTAATTGTGGTATGAATATTCAGATTAGAAAGATTCAAGACAAAGGTTTATATTGACATAAAAAATAATAATACTTCAAGCATACTAACAAAGCAATTATGTCTTCTCAAAATAACATGGCCAAAGAAAGTTATCCCTACAAAATCATATAGTCTGGCTATGCTCTATCTTCACCACGCAAAGTATTTAAATCATGCACAACCCTGATGACAAGCCAAGCAATTGTTTCATACTCTAACTTTTTCAAAACTTTTTCAATCTTCACGCAATACATGAGCGTGAGCCATGGACATAGCACTATAGGTGGAATAGAATGGTGGTTGTGGAGAAGACAAAAAGGAGAAGATAGTCTCACATCAACTAGGCGTATCAACGGGTTATGGAGATGCCCAGCAATAGATATCAATGTGAGTGAGTAGGGATTGCCATGCAACGGATGCACTAGAGCTATAAGTATATGAAAGCTCAAAAAAAAATAAGTGGGTGTGCATCCAACATGCTTTCTCATGAAGACCTAGGGCAATTTGAGGAAGCCCATCATTGGAATATACAAGCCAAGTTCTGTAATGTAAAATTCCCAGTAGTATAGGAAAGTGATAACATTAGAGACTCTCTACTATGAAGATCATGGTGCTACTTTGAAGCACAAGTGTGGTAAAAGGATAGTAACATTGTCCCTTCTCTCTTTTTCTCTCATTTTTTTTTATTTTTTTATGGCCTTTCTCTTTTTTGGGGGCTTCTTTGGCCTCTTTTTTTCGTCTGGAGTCTCATCCCAACTTGTGGGGGAATCATAGTCTCCATCATTCTTTCCTCACTGGGACAATGCTCTAATAATGATGATCATCACACTTTTATTTTTCTTACAACTCAACAATTACAACTCGATACTTAGAACAAAATATGACTCTATATGAATGCCTCTAGCGGTGTACCGGGATATGCAATGAATCAAGAGTGACAAGTATGAAAAATTATGAACGGTGGCTTTGCCACAAATACTATGTCAACTACATGATCATGCTAAGCAATATGACAATGATGAATGTGTCATGATGAACTACATGGTGGAAAGTTGCATGGCAATATATCTCGGAATGGCTATGGAAATGCCATAATAGGTAGGATATGGTGGCTGTTTTGAGGAAGGTATATGGTAGGTGTATGATACCGGTGAAAGGTGCACGGTATTAGAGAGGCTAGCAAAGGTGGAAGGGTGAGAGTGCGTATAATCCATGGACTCAACATTAGTCATAAAGAACTCATATACTTATTGCAAAAATCTAGAAGTTATCAAAGCAAAGTACTACGCGCATGCTCCTAGGGGGATAGATTGGTAGGAAAAGACCATGGCTCGTCCCCGACCTCCACTCATAAGGAAGACAATCAATAAATAAATCATGCTCCGACTTCATCACATAACGGTTCACCATACGTGCATGCTACGGGAATCACAAACTTCAACACAAGTATTCTTTAAATTCACAACTACTCAACTAGCATGACTTTAATATTATCACCTCCATATCTCAAAACAATTATCATGCTTCTATCTTTTCTTAGTATTCAACACACTCAAAAGAAAGTTTCACAAATCTTGAATACCAAGCATATTATTATTAAGCAAATTACCATGCTATTAAGAGACTCTCAAAATAATTTAAGTGAAGCATGAGAGATCAATAGTTTCTTTAAAACAAATCCACCACCGTGCTCTAAAATATCTAAGTGAAGCACATAGAGCAAAATTATAACGCTCAAAAGATATAAGTGAAGCACATAGAGCAAAACTACTTAGCTCAAAAGATATAAGTGAAGCACATAGAGTATTCTATCAAATTTTAATTCATGTATGGCTCTCTCAAAAGGTGTGTACAGCAAGGATGATTGTGGAATACTAACAAACAAAGACACAAATAATACAAGACGCTCCAAGCAAAACACATATCATGTTTGTGAATAAAAATATAGCTCCAAGTAAAGTTACCGATGGAAGTGGACGAAAAGAGGGGATGCCTTCCGGGGCATCCCCAAGCTTTGATTTTTTGGTGTCCTTGGATTATCTTGGGGGTGCCATTGTCATCCCCAAGCTTAGGCTCTTTCCACTCCTTGTTCCATAATCCATCAAATTCTTACCCAAAACTTGAAAACTTCACAACACAAAACTCAAAATAGAAAACTCGTGAGCTCCGTTAGCGAAACAAAACAAAAGACCACTTCAAGGTACTGTAATGAACTCATTATTTATTTATATTGGTGTTAAACCTACTGTATTCCAACTTCTCTATGGATTATAAACTACTTTACTAGCCATAGATTCATCAAAATAAGCAAACAACACACGAAAAACAGAATCTGTCAAAAACAGAACAGTCTGTAGTAATCTGTAGCTAGCGCAAGATCTGGAACCCCAAAAATCCTAAAATAAATTTCTGGACGTGGGGAATTTATCTATTAATCATCTTAAAAAATAATTAACTAAATAGCACTCTTCAAATAAAAATGACAGCAGTTCTTGTGAGCACTAAAGTTTCTGTTTTTTACAGCAAGTTCAACAAGACTTTCCCCAAGTCTTCCCAACGGTTCTACTTGGCACAAACACTAATTAAACACAAAAAACACAACCAAAACATAGGATAGATAATTTATTTATTACTAAACAGGAGCAAATAGCTAGGAATAAAAATAAAATTGGGTTTCCTCCCAACAAGCACTATCGTTTAACGCCCCTAGCTAGGCATAAAAGCGAGGATAGATCTAGGTATTGCCATCTTTGGTAGGCAATCCATAAGTGGCTCTCACGATTGTTTCATATGGTAATTTTATTTTCTTTCTTGGAAAGTGTTCCATGCCCTTTTTTAATGGAAATTTAAATCTAATATTCCCTTCCTTCATATCAATAATCGCACCAACCGTTCTAAGGAAAGGTCTACCAAGAATAATAGGGCAAGAAGGATTGCAATCTATATCAAGAACAATGAAATCTACGGGTACATAATCCCTATTTTCAACAATAAGAACATCATTAATTCTTCCCATAGGTTTCTTAATAGTGGAATCCGCAAGATGCAAGTTTAGAGAGCAATCATCAAAATTACGGAAATCTAGTAAATCACACAAAGTCTTGGGAATAGTAGAGACACTAGCACCCAAATCACACAAAGCATAAAACTCATGATTTTTAATTTTAATTTTAATAGTTGGTTCCCACTCATCATAGAGTTTTCTAGGGATAGAAACTTTCAACTCAAGTTTTTCTTCATAAGATTGCATCAAGGCATCAACAACATGTTCGGTAAAGGCTTTATTTTGACTATAAGCATGTGGAGAATTTAGCACGGATTGCAACAAGGAAATACAATCAAGTAAAGAGCAACTTTCATAATTAAATTCCTTGAAATCCAATATACTGGGTTTAGCAACATCTAGATTTTTATTTCTTTCAATCCCAATTTCACCAATTTCATTATTAAGATCTAAATACTCCGAATTTTTAGAACGCCTTCCAGGTAAAGGAAGATCATATTCAGTTTCATCAAGATTCATATTGCAAAACAAAGATTTAATAGGAGACACATCAATAACTTTTAGATCTTCATCATTATTTTCATAGGAATTGGAAGAACACGCTTTAATAAAGGCATCTTTGGAAGCACGCATCCTAGCGGTTCTTTCCTTACACTCATCAATTGAAATTCTCATGGCTTTGAGAGACTCATTGATATCATGCTTAGGTGGAATAGATCTAAGTTTCAAAGAATCAACATCAAGAGCAATTCTATCAACGTTCCTAGCCAAATCATCAATCTTAAGCAATTTTTCTTCAATCATAGTATTAAAATTCTTTTGCAAAGAAATAAATTCTTTAATATTAGATTCAAAATCAGAGGGCATCTTATTATAATTTCCATAAGAGTTATTGTAGGAATTCCCATAATTATTAGAAGGATTACTAGGATATGGCCTAGGATTAAAATTCCCTCTATAAGCATTGTTACCAAAATTATTCCTACCAACAAAATTCACATCCATAGATTCATTGTTATTCTCAATCAAAGTAGACAAAGGCATATCATTAGGATCAGAAGAAACACTCTTAGTAGCAAATAATTTCATAAGTTCATCCATCTTTCCACTCAACACATTAATTTCTTCTATCACATGCACTTTTTTATTAGAAGTATGCCATTGAGAATAATTAACCATAATATTATCTAGGAGTTTAGTAGCATATCCTAAAGTGATTTCCATAAAAGTGCCTCCAGCGGCCAAATCTAAAAGATTTCTAGAAGCAAAATTCAATCCAGCATAAAAATTCTGTATAATCATCCACAAATTCAAACCATGAGTAGGGCAATTACGTATCATTAATTTCATTCTCTCCCAAGCTTGTGCAACATGTTCATGATCAAGTTGTTTAAAGTTCATAATATCGTTTCTAAGAGAGATGATCTTAGCGGGAGGAAAATACTTAGAGATAAAAGCATCTTTGCACTTGTTCGATGAATCAATACTATTCTTAGGCAAAGACGAAAACCAAGCTTTAGCACGATCTCTAAGTGAAAAAGGAAATAGCTTCAATTTAACAACATCATTATCGACATCTTTTTTCTTTTGCATATCACATAAATCAACGAAGCTATTCAGATGAGTAGCGGCATCTTCACTAGGAAGGCCGGCGAATTGATCTTTCATAACAAGATTCAATAAAGCAGCATTGATTTCACAAGATTCAGCATCGGTAAGAGAAGCAATCGGAGTGCTAAGGAAATCATTATTATTGGTATTGGTGAAGTCACACAATTTAGTATTATCTTGAGCCATCGCGACAAACAAGCAATCTAACACACGAGCAAGCAAGAGCAAATGGGCAAAAGAGGCAAATAGAGAGGGAGGATAGAGAGAGAGGGCGAATAAAACGGCAAGGGTGAAGTGGGGGAGAGGAAAACGAGAGGCAAATGGCAAATAATGTAATGCGAGAGATAGGGATTGTGATGGGTACTTGGTATGTTGACTTTTGCGCAGACTCCCCGGCAACGGCGCCAGAAATCCTTCTTGCTACGTCTTGAGCTTGCGTTGGTTTTCCCCAAAGAGGAAGGGATGATGCAGCAGAGTAGCGTAAGTATTTCCCTCAGTTTTTTAGAACCAAGGTATCAATCCAGTAGGAGGCCACGCTCAAGTCCCTCGTACCTGCACAAAACGATAGCTACTTGCAACATACGCGATTAGGGGTTGTCAAGCCCTTCACGGTCACTTATGAGAGTGAGATCTGATAAATAGAATATTTTTGGTATTTTTGATATAAAGATGCAAAGTAAAAAGTAAAGGCAAAGTAAATAACAAAGCAAGATTAAAGTGATGGAGATTGATATGATTAGAATAGACCCCGGGGCCATAGGTTTCACTAGTAGCTTCTCTCAAGAGCATAAGTATTCTACGATGGGTGAACAAATTATTGTTGAGCAATTGATAGAATTGAGCATAATTATGAGAATATCTAGGCATGATCATGCATATAGGCATCACATCCGTGACAAGTAGACCGAAACGATTCTGCATCTACTACTATTACTCCACTCATCGACCGCTATCCAACATGCATCTAGAGTATTAAGTTAAAAACAGAGTAACGCCTTAAGCAAGATGACATGATGTAGAGAGATAAATTCATGCAATATGAAATAAACCCCATCTTGTTATCCTCGATGGCAACGATGCAATATGTGCCTTGCTGCCCCTTCTGTCACTGGGAAAGGACACCGCAAGATCGAACCCAAAGCTAAGCACTTCTCCCATGGCAAGAACTACCAATCTAGTTGGCCAAACCAAACGGATAATTCGAAGAGACTTGCAAAGATAACCAATCATACATAAAATAATTCAGAGAAGATTCAAATATTATTCATAGATAGACTTGATCATAAACCCACAATTCATCGGTCTCAACAAACACACCGCAAAAAGAAGATTACATCGAATAGATCTCCACAAGAGAGGGGGAGAACTTTGTATTGAGATTCAAAGAGAGAGAAGAAGCCATCTAACTACTAACTATGGCCCCGAAGGTCTGAGGTAAACTACTCACACTTCATCGGAGAGGCTATGATGATGTAGAAGCCCTCCGTGATGACGGCCCTCTTCCGGCGGAGCTCCGAAACAGGCCCCGAGATGGGATCTCGTGGATACAGAAAGTTGCGGCGGTGGAATTAGGTTTTTGGCTCCTGTTCAGATCGTTTGGGGTACGTTTGTATATATAGGAGGAAGAAGTATGCCGGAGGAGCAACAAGGGGCCCACGAGGCAGGGGGCGCGCCCTAGGGGGGGGGGTGCCCCCCCACCCTCGTGACCGCCTCTTTTGTTCCTTGGAGCAGGGTCCAAGTCTCCTGGATCACGTTCGGTGAGAGAATCACGTTCCCGAAGGTTTTATTCCATTTGGACTCCGTTTGATATTCCGTTTCTTCGAAACACTGAAATAGGCAAAAAACATCAATTCTGGGCTGGGCCTCCGGTTAATAGGTTAGTCCCAAAAATAATATAAAAGTGGAAAATAAAGCCCAATATAGTCCAAAACAGTAGATAATATAGCATGGAGCAATCAACAATTATAGATACGTTGGAGACGTTTCAGGATGCCCCGGAAGGCATCCCCTCTTTCATCTTTGTCTATCGGTAACTTTACTTGAGGCTATATTTTTATTCACCACATGATATGTGTTTTCCTTGGAGCATCTTGAATGATTTGAGTCTTTGATTTTTAGTTTACCACTATCATCCTTGATGTACACACATTTTGGGAGAGACACACATGAATCAAAATTTATTAAAATACTCTATGTGCTTCACTTATATCTTTTGAGCTAGATAATTTTGCTCTAGTGCTTCACTTATACTCCCTCCGTTTGGAAATACTTATCCTAAAAATGGTTGTATCTAGACTTGTTTTAGTTCTAAATACAAACATTTCTAAGACAAGTATTTCCAAACGGAGGGAGTATCTTTTTAGAGCACGGTGGTGGTTTTATTTTATAGAAATTATTGATCTCTCATGCTTCACTTATATTAGTTTGAGAGTCTTTTAGAACAGCGTGGTAATTTGCTTTGGTTATAAAATTAGTCCTAATATGATGGGCATTCAAGATGGGTATAATAAAAACTTTCATATAGAGTGCATTGAATACTATGAGAAATTTGATACTTTGAGTCATGCTAGTTGAGTAATTGTGAAATTGAGAAATACTTGTGTTGAGGTTTGCAAGTCCCGTAGCATGCATGTATGGTAACCGTTGTGTGACAAATTTGAAGCATGAGGTGTTTCTTTGATTGCCTTCCTTATGAGTGGCGGTCGAGGACGAGCGATGGTCTTTTCCAACCAATCTATCCTCCTAGGAGCATGTGTGTAGTGCTTGGTTTTGAAGACTTGTAGATTTTTGCAATAAGTATGTGAGTTCTATATGACTAATGTTGAGTCCATGGATTATACGGACTCTCACCCTTCCAGCGTTGCTAGCCTCTCTTCTCCCGCGCAACTTTCGCCCGTACCATAATGTAGCGACCCGACCTCAAACGGTCAAGTCTCTGTGCTTCAGTGTCATCCCTGGATCGGTAATGCTGACATACACAGTACTCGAGGATCTATAACAGAGTAGCAATCACACACTTATTACATTGAATGTCTCCAAAGAGAACTTATTACAATAAATATGGCTTAAGGCCATCTAATACGATAACAGTGGAAGGCTTCGAAGATAAAGTGAGTCCATCAACTCCAACGGCATAGCTGAGCTGCACAGCAACGACCTAACGAACCTTACTCCTCATCTGAATAGTCTGCAACATAATACGTTGCAGCCCAAAAACGGGTCAGCACATGGAATATGCTGGCAAAGTAACACAGTAGAGCAAGAACAAAATAATGCTATCACTACATGCATATTTGGCTGGTGGAAAGCTCTATGGTTACAGTTTTGCGAAAAGCCAGTTTTTCCCTTCAACAAAGGAATATATTTTATTTAACTATCATGGTAGTTGAAACATCATTGAGAAGGTTCCTCCAACTCAATCCCAATTAAAGTAATTATCAACCCAACATTATTAAGTTAAAAGTGATGAGATACTTAAGATACTCCAAGTACTAGATACTCAACATGTCCATAACTGGGGACACGACTAACCATGATTAGATTGTACACTCTGCAGAGGTTTGCGCACTTTTCCCCACAAGACTTGATCGCCTCCGTTGAATTTTTCGCACTACATGGTTTTTGAGAAACGAATGATCGAGAAACAGTCTTTCGGGAACATTAACTCTCTACTCCGGGCAGACCATACCAAACCTACAACGCACTTCCTGTAGCGACCAGACCTCAAACAGTCTGATCTCTGTGCTCCGGTGTCATCCCTAGATCAGTAATGCTGACACCAGACAGTACTCGGAGAATTTATAGCAGAGTAGCAATCACACAGTTATTACGTCGAGTGTCTCAAAAGAGAACTTATTACAATAAATATGGCTTAAGGCCATCTAATAACGATAACAACGGAAGGCTTGGAAGATAAGTTAGTCCATCAACTCCAACGGCATCACTGAGTATAGAACCACAACCTAAAACTCCTTAGTCGTCGTCTGAAAATTCTGCAACATTAACGGTGCAGCCCGAAAATGGGTCAGCACATGGAATATGCTGGCAAGGTAACACATAGAGAGTAATGGAATGCAATAGCTATACTATATGCATATTTGGCTGGTGGAAAGCTCTATGGTTACAGTTTTGCGTAAAGCCAATTTTTCCCTACTTCAAAGGAATAAAATTAATTACTATCATGGTGGTTGTTAAACATTGAGAATGGTTGACAACATTCTCAATCCCAATTAAGTAACATCATTAAAACCCCACAAAATTAATTTAGAGTAACATGTTGAGATTCACATGATAATCCAGGTACTAGATACTCAAGATGTCCATAACCGGGGACACGACTAACCATGATTAGTTTGTTACACTCTGTAGAGGTTTGCGCACTTTTCCCCACAAGACTCGATCGCCTCCGTTTGGTTTCTCGCACTACAGGGTGTTTGAGAAGACGGATGACCGAGACACGGTCTTTCAGAAGCGCTAGCACCTTACGACGGATAGACCGGTACACCTACTTTCCCCTACATATGCTAGTCTACCCTGTAAGAGTTCGCACAACTTAGTCAACTATGCCAGAGCCCATAATGGCTTGTGGCTGCACACAGAAGTTTCTAGTATGAATAATCTCATGATCCCTTTGGGCCTGGGTGGCGGTCCAAATAAAAACAGGCAAGTCCTGGAAACCCCAGGTGCCTCAATCCACCCAGATGTGTGTTAGGTTGCCACCTTAGATAAACCCTTAATTATCAATCTCACATCTGTCATGGATATCACTCACCCAATCCACGTCTACTAGCATAGCATGGCAAAATAAGCAAACGTAGAAGTAACTCCCAAAGGTTTGGTAATAAACAGGTAATAGGTACTACCTCATCTACTTCCCATCCCACAATTTAATTAGATCCTAATCATGCAATGTGTGAGGATTGATCTAATGCAATAAAACTGGGTTGTAGAAAAGGTATGATCAAAGTGTTACTTGCCTTGCTGATGATCCGCGTAACCTAGAGATTCGAAGTAACAGGCGGCGCACTCCGGGTATTCTATCGCAAAAAAACAACAAGAATACAATAAGTACTCATCTAATGCACAGGTAAAACTCAAATAAGAGATCTAACCAGAAAGTTCAACTTAAGAACCCTGGTTTGCAAAAAGAATCAAATCGAACGAAGCAAAAGAAATCAAACGGCGAAAGAAAACAACTTCGTTCTAGTAATCTGGATCTAGGGCAAATTTTACAGTAGCAAAAACATGTTTAAGTTGATTATTCGGAAAGAGGGTTTCAAGACGAAACTCCAGGTGCTTGAATCGCCTAATTCCGATAAACGAGCGAAAAGTTATATGAAAACGAAAATCGGATCAGAAATCGCGATCAGAAAATAACCGCGAAAAATCCGACGAAAAAGAAAAC
Organism: Triticum dicoccoides; assembly: GCF_002162155.2. Taxonomy (NCBI): domain Eukaryota; kingdom Viridiplantae; phylum Streptophyta; class Magnoliopsida; order Poales; family Poaceae; genus Triticum; species Triticum dicoccoides. Next base: position 495,867,667 of record NC_041388.1, on the reverse strand, counting down.
GACGAACAGATTTTTTTTTTAAACAGCACGAAAAAACGAGGCGGCGGCGAACCTCGGGCGGCGTGCAACTCCGGCGGCAGCGGCGGCGGGCGGCGGCGGTGGCTGGGGCGGGGCTAGGGTTAGGCGGCGACGGCTGGGCTCTCTCTCGTCTCGGGCCTTGGGCGCCTTATAAAGGACCCGGCCAGGGAGTCCTGGCCGAGTACGGCCCGTAGTCGGTTCCGGGTTTTTTTTTTTAAATAATTCCGCTCGGAAGAAAAATAAAAAGAAATACTAAACGGACTCCAAAAATCACGAAATAAATTTTGCCGGGTTTCTAGAATCAAGCCCGATAAAGTGAACATTTATCTGGGCCCAAACTACAACTTTGAAAAACGCGCATTTTTCCTAAATTCAATTAAAAACACCGAAAAACTCCGAAATAAAACTTATTTGATTTTTTTTATTAAATCCTCAATATTTCTATATTTTGGGAAAGTCATTTTTATTCCCTCTCTCATATTTTTTGTAATAGAAATAATTGATGATAAAATAAATAAAATCAAATGATCCTGTTTACATAATTTGAGAAAACTCAAATATGTAAATAACGAAATCCCCAACTCTCTCCGTGGGTCCTTGAGTTGCTTAGGATTTTCTAGGATAAAAACCAAAAGCAAAATAAAATATGATATGCATGATGATCTAATGTATAACATTCCAAATTGAAAATTTGGGATGTTACAAACCTACCCCCCTTAAGATGAATCTCGCCCTCGAGATTCGGGTTGGCTAGAAAATAGGTGAGGGTGGTCTTTGAGAAAATCTTCCTCTCGCTCCCAGGTGGCTTCATCCTCCGTATGGTGGCTCCACTGAACTTTGCAAAACTTGATAACCTTGCTGCAAGTAACTCGACTGGCAAACTCGAGGATCTTGACTGGTTTCTCCTGATAGGTCAAATTGTTATCAAACTGAATTGCTTCTAATGGCACTGTGTCTCTCAAGGATATGTCAGCCATCTCCGCGTGACACTTCTTCAACTGAGAAATGTGGAACACATCATGCACTCTTGCCAATACTTCTGGCAATTCCAACTTGTTGGCCACTTCTCCCATATGCTCCAAAACTCGATATGGTCCTACGAACCGTGGCGCTAACTTCCCCTTAAATCCAAAGCGCTTAATCCCTCGAAGTGGGGATACTCGAAGATAAACTCTGTCTCCAACTTCGTAAACTGTCTCCTTGCGTTTAGAATCTGCGTAGCTGTTCTGCCTGGACTGGGCTACCTTGAGCCTATCGCGAATCAACTTCACCTTCTGTTCAGACTCTTTAATCAGATCTGGTCCAAACAACTGACAGTCTCCAACTTCGTCCCATGACAACGGTGTCCTGCACCTCCTTCCGTACAAAGCTTCGAAAGGTGCCATCTTCAAACTGGTCTGATAGCTATTATTGTAAGAGAGCTCTGCATATGGCAAATTATCGTCCCAACTAGATCCATAATCTAGCGCACAAGCTCTCAGCATATCCTCCAAAATCTGATTGACTCTCTCGGTCTGTCCATCTGTCTGCAGGTGAAAAGCTGTACTAAATTCTAGCCTAGTACCCAAAGTCTCATGCAACTGCTTCCAGAACTTTGAGGTAAACTGGGTTCCTCTATCTGATACGATGCTCCTTGGAACTCCATGCAAACATACGATCCTGGTCATGTATATCTTTGCCAACTTAGCACTGGTGTAAGTGGTCTTTACTGGGATGAAATGAGCTACCTTCATCAATCGATCAACTACAACCCAAATCGAGTCATAGCCTGAACAAGTCCTTGGTAATCCCGTGATAAAATCCATGCATAACTTATCCCACTTCCATTCTGGTATCGGCAATGGTTGCAACAATCCTGCTGGCTTCTGATGCTCTGCCTTTACTCTCTGACATACGTCACAAACTGCTACATACTCTGCAATATCCTTTTTCATTCCAGTCCACCAGAAAATATCCTTCAAATCCAAATACATCTAGGTATTTCCTGGGTGAATCGAATATGGTGAATCATGTGCCTCTTGCAAAATCAACTTTCTGATTTCCGGGTCATGGGGTATATAAACACGGTCTTCAAACCATAGGGTGTCGTGCTCATCCTCATGAAATCCTTTAGCTTTTCCTTCTTTCATCTTCTCCTTTATTGAAGCAATCTTCTTGTCAGATTTCTTAGCTTCTCTAATTCTGTCCATCAATGTTGACTGAATCTCCAATGCTACTACATAGCCTCTCGGAACTATTTCCAAACATAGTTCACGAAAATTTTCTGCTGACTCCTTGGGTATTTCTCCCGTCATTAACGTATTGACATGGCTCTTGCGGCTTAATGCATCAGCTACTACATTAGCTTTTTCGGGATGGTAATGCAATCTCATATCATAATCCTTGATAAGCTCCAACCATCTCCTTTGTCTAAGGTTCAACTCCTTCTGCGTGAAAATGTACTTCAAACTCTTATGATCCGTGTACACCTCACAATGATTTCCAATGAGGAAATGTCTCCATGTCTTCAATGCATGCACTACAGCTGCTAACTCCAAATCATGCGTGGCATAATTCAATTCGTGGGGCTTCAATTGTCGTGAAGCATACGAAACAACTCTTCCTTCCTGCATAAGCACTGCTCCAAGTCCTCGACGTGAAGCGTCGCAATAGACCTCATAATCCTTGGTTTGATCTGGCAATCAACACTGGTGAGGTAACCAAGCGTTTCTTCAACTCCTGGAAACTAGCCTCACACTCCTCAGTCCATTTGAACTTGGTATCCTTCTTCAGCAACTCCGTCATAGGTTTCGCGATCTTTGAGAAATTCTCAATAAACCTCCGTTAGTATCCTGCGAGTCCAAGAAAACTCTGGATCTCTCCAACTGTAGTTGGGGCTTCCCACTTGGTCACGGTTTCAACTTTAGCGAGATCTACTGCTATACCTTCTCCAGATATAACATGTCCGAGGAATCCTACTTCCTTCTACCAAAATTCACATTTGCTGAACTTGGCATATAATTGATGTTCTCTAAGCTTCCCAAGTACCAAACACAAATGCTCCTTATGCTCCTCTTCATTCTTCGAATATACCAGGATATCATCAATGAACACTATGACGAACTTATCCAAAAACTCCATAAACACTTTGTTCATCATGTTCATAAAATAGGCAGGCACGTTAGTCAGTCCAAATGACATAACAGTATACTCATACAGTCCATATCTGGTGGTAAAAGATGTCTTAGGTATATCCTGTTCTCGAATCTTCAACTGATGGTATCCTGATCGCAAATCGATCTTGGAAAACACTTTAGCTCCTTGCAATCGATCAAACAGATCATTGATCATTGGTAGCGGGTAATTGTTCTTGATTGTTACTTCGTTCAATCCTCGATAGTCAACAACCATCCTTAACGATCCATCCTTCTTCTCCACTAGAAGTACTGGTGATCCCCAAGGCGAAGAACTTGGGCGAATATATCCCTTATCCAGTAACTCCTTAATCTGCTTCTTAATTTCCACCAAATCTTTTGCTGGCATCCTATATGGTCTCTTCGATATTGGCCCAGTGCCTGGCAAAAGCACAATCAAAAACTCAATGTCTCTATCCGGTGGCATGCCTGGCAACTCTTCGGGAAATACATCAGGAAAATCCTTTACCACTGGTACTTCCTCCTGCACAACTCCTGATAAGGAATTTACTTGTGTCCTGTTTGGCGCATGTCGGGATACATACTTGATCCTTCTTCCTTCTGGCGTTATGAGCAAAATTGTCTTACTGGCGCAATCGATGTTTCCTCCATACATCGACAGCCAATCCATACCAAGAATCACATCCAGACCTTGGGATTCCAAAATAATTAAATCCGTTGGGAAAACATGCCTTCCTATACTTAACGGCACTTGAAAACATCCTTGACTGGCCATGTACTCCGCTCCTGGTGAGCTTACTAGCATAGGTGTTTTAAGAATCCTAGTGGGCAGGCTATACTTTTCCACAAATCCCCTTGATATGTATGAATGCGATGCACCAGTATCAAAAAGAAAGAGTGCAGTAAATGACTTAACCAAAAACGTACCTATTACTGCATCGGGCTGAGCTTCAACCTCCTCCACATTAACATGGTTCACCTGTCCCCTGTTGAAAGGGTTCGGCTTCTTTCCAGAGCTTCCATTGCCGTTTTGTCCTTCAGGACAGTCATTTGCATAATGTCCTGGCTTCGAACACTTATAGTAAGTGACGGGGCTCAAGTCCTTCTTGGCTGGGGTTGATGGGGTGCTGCGGTTCTGGCCATTGCTTCCTCCATTCCCATTACCATTCTTGGTGCCATTGTGATTGTGTGAGCTACCTACTGCATGGGTATGCTGAAATTGTCCTCCCAGTCTAGGGGTAAAACGAGGCTTCTGCTGCGCTCCTAAATTATACTTTCCTTGTCCATACTTCCTCTTGCGGTTCTCAATTTGTTGTTGCTTCCCTTCAATCATAAGAGCACGATCTACCAACTCCTGGTAGTTGTTGAAGGTGGCTATCATCAACTGCATACTCAACTCATCATTCAGTCCTTCCAGGAATTTCTCCTGCTTAGCTGCATCTGTAGCAACGTCATCTGGGGCATAACATGCTAGCTTACTAAACTCCACATACTGGCCAACTGTCCGTCCTCCTTGGCGCAAGTTACGAAACTCACGCTTCTTCATGGCCATTGCTCCTGCTGAAACATGGGCAGTACGAAAAGCCTGCTGAAACTGGTCCCATGTGACAGTGTCGACTAGGAAGGTGGCTGTGAAATTCTCCCACCAAGATGCTGCGGGTCCTTCTAACTGATGTGCGGCAAACTTAAACTTCTCCGCATCTGTGCATCTTGCTGTGGTCAACTCCCTAGCTATCTTGTGGAGCCAATCATCTGCTACTATCGGCTCGGTGCTATTGGAAAACACCGGCGGATTCAGCCTAAGAAAACGGGCTAAGTGGTCAACATGTGGTGGTGGTGGTGGGTTGTTGTTGTTGTTGTTCCCTTGATTCTGATTTTGAACTAGCAACTGCATCAAGGTGTTCTGCTGCTGGATCAACTGGGTGAGTTCCGGCGGAAAGGCAAATCCGGGGTCACGTCTCGGAGGCATCTGAGGGTTTAGAAAAGATGAGATATAAGAATAGAGGGGGTCTAAAGAGAAAACACTACCCATATGCACATGAGGCAAAAGCACACAATTCACTTCATTCAATCAAACAAAAGGCATACAATCGATCTAACTATCACAAAAGTGATCGGACTACTATATTTACATGATGGACTACTACTACTGATGAGGTGGTCTACTAGAAATATTCTACGGTTGTAGACTCCATGATATCGGCTCCTGCTTCATCCACATAGTCATCATCGCTACTATCTTGCTCCGAGTCGGTGCCTTCGATGATGATGTAGTCTTCCGGGCTAATCTCCTTGGGTTCTTCGTCTTCATCTACTGGTGTCGGGCCTCCCATAAATATTCCAATCTTCTTGATCAGATCGTCATTCTTCTCCACCAATACTTCAATTTCTTCTTCATAATCTTTGCGTGTAGCCTTGAGTTCTTCCTCTAGTTCCTTGATTCTAGTCTTAGCCTTCTTCAGATCTATCATGTCGGCGCACATCTGATTCTCCTGTCGTCGAATGTGCTGGTTTAACTCCTGGATAAAAGCTGCAATTGATCTATCATTCCTGGTGCTAATCATCTCCCAATGTTCATCTCGACGTCCACAAATCTGGTAGATAGTATCCTTGAGATCCTTGCGGTAGACTTCTCCAATGCGTCCCATGGCGATGTGAGCTGCCATGCTCTTTCCTAGACTCCAAGTTGGCGCATCAAAAGAAAACTCTATGGGCTCAGTGACTGGCATGAACGTCCTTCCTGGAACTTGAACTTGAATCATCCAGCGCTCTTCTTCAGGTAAAGTGGCGTTGTAGGTTCCCGTGAAGCTTGGTACTCCTATGTTCAGGTATCTAGTGACTTCCTTCAAGTGGCGTCCAAAGGATGTATCTTCATCCGGTTGGGTGAACTTGTTCCTTGCATCTGCCATCCTAAAGACAAGAAAAGATGAGAAGTCAGAAGAGAAGAGAGTGAGTAGTGATCTAGGTCTTTAGCTTAGTGATCATGTCCTACAGTCAGCGTGTGCTCTGATACCATCTCTGTAGCGACCAGACCTCAAACAGTCTGATCCCTGTGCTCCAGTGTCATCCCTGGATCAATAATGCTGACACCACACAGTACTCAGAGGATTTATAGCAGAGTAGCAATCACACACTTATTACATCGAGTGTCTCAAAAGAGAACTTATTACAATAAATATGGCTTAAGGCCATCTAATAACGATAACAGCGGAAGGCTTGGAAGATAAGTGAGTCCATCAACTCCAACGGCATCACTGAGTATAGAACCACGACCTAAAACTCCTTAGTCGTTGTCTGAAAAGTCTGTAACATTAACGTTGCAGCCCGAAAACGGGTCAGCACATGGAATATGCTGGCAAGGTAACACATAGAGAGTAATGGAATGCAACAGCTATACTATATGCATATTTGGCTGGTGGAAAGCTCTATGGTTACAGTTTTGCGTAAAGCCAATTTTTCCCTACTTCAAAGGAATAAAATTAATTACTATCATGGTGGTTGTTAAACATTGAGAATGGTTGACAGCATTCTCAATCCCAATTAAGTAACATCATTAAAACCCCAACAAATTAATTTAGAGTAACATGTTGAGATTCACACGATAATCCAGGTACTAGATACTCAAGATGTCCATAACCGGGGACACGGCTAACCATGATTAGTTTGTTACACTCTGCAGATGTTTGCGCACTTTTCCCCACAAGACTCGATCGCCTCCGTTTGGTTTCTCGCACTATAGGGTGTTTGAGAAGACGGATGACCGAGACACAGTCTTTCAGAAGCGCTAGCACCTTACGACGGATAGACCGGTACACCTACTTTCCCCTACATCTGCTAGTCTACCCTGTAAGAGTTCACACAACTTAGTCAACTATGCCAGAGTCCATAATGGCTTGTGGCTGCACACGGAAGTTTCTAGTATGAATAATCTCATGATCCCTTTGGGCCTGGGTGGCGGTCCAAATAAAAACAGGCAAGTCCTGGAAACCCCAGGTGCCTCAATCCACCCAGATGTGTGTTAGGTTGCCACCTTAGATAAACCCTTAATTATCAATCTCACATCTGTCATGGATATCACTCACCCAATCCACGTCTACTAGCATAGCATGGCAAAATAAGCAAACGTAGAAGTAACTCCCAAAGGTTTGGTAATAAACAGGTAATAGGTACTACCTCATCTACTTCCCATCCCACAATTTAATTAGATCCTAATCATGCAATGTGTGAGGATTGATCTAATGCAATAAAACTGGGTTGTAGAAAAGGTATAATCAAAGTGTTACTTGCCTTGCTGATGATCCGTGTAACTTAGAGATTCGAAGTAACAGGCGGCGCACTCCGGGTATTCTATCGCAGACAAACAAAAAGCATACAATAAGTACTCATCTAATGCACAGGTAAAACTCAAATAAGAGATCTAACCAGAAAGTTCAACTTAAGAACCCTGGTTTGCAAAAAGAATCAAATCGAACGAAGCAAAAGAAATCAAACGGCGAAAGAAAACAACTTCGTTCTAGTAATCTGGATTTAGGGCAAATTTTACAGTAGAAAAAACATGTTTAAGTTGATTATTCGGAAAGAGGGTTTCGAGACAAAACTCCAGGCGCTTGAATCGCCTAATTCCGATAAACGAGCGAAAAGTTATACGAAAACGAAAATCGGATCAGAAATCGCGATTAGAAAATAACCGCGAAAAATCCGACGAAAAAGAAAAACGACGAACATAAGTTTTTTTAAACAGCACGGAAAAACGAGGCGGCGGCGAACCTCGGGCGGCGCGCAACTCCGGCGGCGGCGGCGGCGGCTGGGGCGGGGCTAGGGTTAGGCGGCGGCGGCTGGGCTCTCTCTCGGCTCGGGCCTCGGGCGCCTTATAAAGGCCCCGGCCTGGGAGTCCTGGCCGAGTACGGCCCGTAGTCGGTTCCGGTTTTTTTTAAATAATTCCGCTGGGAAGAAAAATAAAAAGAAATACTAAAGGGACTCCAAAAATAACGAAATAAATTTTGCCGGGTTTCTAAAATCAAGCCCGATAAAGTGAACATTTATCTGGGCCCAAACTACAACTTTGGAAAACGCGCATTTTTCCTAAATTCAATTAAAAATACCGAAAAACTCCGAAATAAAACTTATTTGATTTTTTATTAAATCCTCAATATTTCTATATTTTGGGAAAGTCATTTTATTCCCTCTCTCATATTTTTTTGTAATAGAAATAATTGATGATAAAATAAATAAAATCAAATGATCCTGTTTACATAATTTGAGAAAACTCAAATATGTAAATAACGAAATCCCCAACTCTCTCCGTGGGTCCTTGAGTTGCTTAGGATTTTCTAGGATCAAAACCAAAAGCAAAATAAAATATGATATGCATGATGATCTAATGTATAACATTCCAAATTGAAAATTTGGGATGTTACACTACCTGCTGATCCACCTCTTCAAGAGCTTCATGTAACTTACTCAACTATGCTAGAGCCCATAATAGCTTGTGGCTGCACACGGAAGTTTCTAGCATGAATCATCTCAGTTCCCTTTGAGCCTGGGTGGCGGTCCATAGGAAAATCACACGAAACCCCGGGATCTCCAAACAATACAGGCAACACTGGGTATTCCAGGTGCCTCAATCCACCCAGATGTGTATTCAAGTTGCCACCTTAAGTTAAACCATTAATTAACAATCTCACATCTGTCATGGATTTCACTCACCCAAACCACTTCTACGAGCATAGCATAGCAATATAAGCAATACATAGAAGTAACTCCCAAGGTTTGAATATAACAGGGCAATAGGTTCTACCTCATCAACTACTTCCCAACCCACATGTTAATCACATCCTAACCATGCAATGTTTGAGGATTGGAACTAATGCATAAAATCTGGGTGATAAAGGAATATGATCAAAGTGTTACTTGCCTTGCTGATGATCCGCGAAACCTAGGGACTCCAAATAACACGCTTCGCACTCCGGGAATTCTATCGCAAACAAACAATAGCATACATAAGCAATCAAGCAAAGAAACACGGGTAAAACTCAAATAAGAAGATATACCAGAAAGTTCAACTTAAGAACTCTGGTTAGCAAAAAGAATCAAATCAAACGAAGCAACGAAACTCAAACGGCGAAAGAAACAAGATCCCTTTACTAATCTGGACCTAGGTCAAATTTTACAGTAGAAAAAGCTTGTTCAAGTTGGCTAAACAGAAAGAGGGTCTCGAGACGAAGATCTAGGCGCTTGAATCGCCCGATTCCGACAAACGAGCGAAAAGATAAACTAGAACGAAGATCAGATCAGAAATCACGATCAGAAATAATCGCAGAAAAATCCGATAAAGGAAAACTGACGAACAGGCTAACGAACGAGCGTTCGTTGTCTGTAACTAACAAGCGAAAACCGTTCATTAAAATGAACGTACCGACGAACGTCCGCTAGAGAGAAGAACCGGAAAAAAACCGGCGAACCGATCTAAAAAAACGAACTAGGGTTTTTTTTCTAAAAAAACCGAGTCGGTTTTAAAAAAACGGCGGCGAATGGCTACCTCGTCGGTCCGGCGAGACGCGGGAGCGACGGCGGGGCGAGGCGCGGCAGCGGCCGTGGCGCGGCGTGGCAGCGGCGG